>NW_026735585.1:0-115614 GCF_949786415.1 Peromyscus eremicus | reverse complement strand
GTTGAACGAGATATAGCCCGTGTGTGTAGGAAGCACAGTTCTTTTGTTCTGAGCAAGCTCTCTGTTCTGGTCCTTTAGGAAACACAGAAGAGTAGAAGAGTGCTCTTTTTCTCAAAAGCAGAGTGTGTTTCTTGTAAGGTGAGCTAGCGTTTGTTTCCCAGTCCTAAATGGAGTTGAATTACATGCAGTTTCTTGTCCTATGAGCAAGAGTTGTTTTCTGGTAAGAAGAGTCACTATTGTGCTCCTATTGCCATACACAGTGCAAAAACACTCGCTAACTGTTCTTTGCAAGTACAGTGTATTTGACAGAAGAGGAGCTACTGTTCTTGTCAGTTTCTTAAGCTTCGTATGAACTAGATATGGCCCGTGTGTGTAGGAAGCACAGTTCTTTTGTTCTGAGCAAGCTCACTTCTCTGGCCTATAGGAAACACAGTAGAGTAGAAGAGTGCTCTTTTTCTCAAAAGCAGAGTGTGTTTCTTGTAAGGCGAACTTGCGTTTGAATCCTAGTACTAAATGGAGTTGAATCACATGCAGCTTTCTGGTCCTACAAGCAAGAGTTGTTTTCTGGGAAAGGAAAGTCACTATTGTGTTCCCTTTGCCATACACAGTGCAAATAGCACTCGCGTCTGTTCCCAGCAATTACAGTGTATTGGACTGAAGAGGAGCTACAGCTCTTGTCAGTTTTCCTAAGCAGAGTTGAACTAGATATAGCCTGTGTGTGTAGGAAGCACAGTTCTTTTGTTCTGAGCAAGCTCACTGTTCGGACCCCATAGGAAACACAGTAGAATAGAAGAGTGCTCTTTTCTTAATAGCAGAGTGTGTTTCTTGTAAGGCGAGCTAGCGTTTGTTTCCCAGTCCTAAATGGAGTTGAATCACATGCAGTTTCTGGTCCTACGAGCAAGAGTTGTTTTCTGGTAAGAAGAGTCACTATTGCACTCCTCATTGTCATACACAGGGCAAATAGCACTGGCGTCTGTTCCCAGCATGTAAAGTGTATTGGAGTGAAGATGATCTACTGTTCTTGTCAGTTTTCCTAAGCAGAGTTGAACTAGATATGGCCCGTGTGTGTGAAGCACAGTTTCTTTTGTTCTGAGCAAGCTCACTGTTCGGACACCACTAGTAAACACAGTAGAGTAGAAGAGTGCTCTTTTCTCAAAAGCAGAGTGTGTTTCTTGTAAGGCTAGATAGTGTTTGTTTCCCAGTCAGAAAACGGAGTTGAATCCCATGGCAGTTTCTGGGTCCTACGAGCAAGAGTTTTTTTCTGGTAAGAAGAGTCACTATTTCGCTCCCATTAGCATGCACAGGGCAAATAGCACTCGCGTCTGCTCCCAGCAAGTACAGTGTATTGGACTGAAGAGGAGCTAGGGTTCTTGTCAGTTTCCTAAGCAGAGTTGAACTAGATATAGCCCGTGTGTATAGAAAGCACAGTTCTTTTGTTCTGAGCAAGCTCACTGTTCTGGCACTGTAGGAAACACAGTAGAGTAGAAGAGTTCTCTTTTCTCAAAAGCAGAGTGTGTTTCTTGTAAGGCGAGCTAGCATTTGTTTCCCAGTCCTAAATTGAATTGAATCACATGCAGTTTCTGATCCTAGCAGCAAGCCTTGTTTTCTGGTAAGAAAGAGTCACTATTGCACTCCCAATTGACATACACAGGGCAAATAGCACTGGCGTCTGTTCCCAACATGTACAGTGTATTGGACTGAAGAGGATCTACTGTTCTTGTCAGTTTCCTAAGCAGAGTTGAACTAGATATGGCCCGTGTGTGTAGGAAGCACAGTTCTTTTGTTCTGAGCAAGCTCACTGTTTTGGCCCCTATAGGAAACACAGTAGAGTAGAAGAGTGCTCTTTTCTCAAAAGCAGAGTGTGTTTTCTTGTAAGGCGAGCTAGGGTTTGTTTCCCAGTCCAAAATCGAGTTGAATCACATGCAGTTTCCTGGTCCTACGAGAGCAAGGGAGGTTTTCTGGTAAGGAAAGTCACTCTTTTGCTCCCTTTGCCATAAACAGTGCAAATAGCACTCGCATCTGTTCCCAGCAAGTACAGTGTATTGGACAGAAGAGGAGCTATTGTTCTTGTCAGTTTCCTAAGCAGAGTTGAACTAGCTATGGCCCGTGTGTGTAGCAAGCACAGTTCTTTTGTTCTGAGCAAGCTCAATTTTCGGACCAAATAGTAAACACAGTAGACTAGAAGAGTGCTCTTTTCCTCAAAAGCAGAGTGTGTTTCTTGTAAGGCTAGCTAGTGTTTGTTTCCCAGTTCTAAATGGAGTTGAATCACATGCAGTTTTTGATCCTATGAGCAAGGGATGTTTTCTGTTAAGGAAAGTCACTATTGTGCTCCCTTTGCCATAAACAGTGCAAATAGCACTCCCGTCTGTTCCCAGCAATACTGTGTATTCGACAGAAGAGGAGCTACTGTTCTTGTCAGTTTCCTAAGCAGAGTTGAACTAGATATGGCCCGTGTGTGTAGGAAACACAGTTCTTTTGTTCTGAGCAAGCTCACTGTTCTGGTTCTTTAGGAAACACAGAAGAGTAGAAGAGTGCTCTTTTATCAAAAGCAGAGTGTGTTTCTTTTAAGGTGAGCTAGGATTTGTTTCCCAGTTCTAAATGGAGTTGAATTACATGCAGTTTCTTGTCCTATGAGCAAGAGTTGGTTTCTGCTAAGAAGTGTCACTATTGCGCTCCTATTGCCATACACAGTGCAAACAACACTCTCTACTGTTCCTTTGCAAGTCACAGTGTATTTGACAGAAGAGGAGCTACAGTTCTTGTCAGTTTCCTAAGCAGAGTTGAACTAGATAAGGCCCGTGTGTGTAGGAAGCACAGTTCTTTTGTTCTGAGCAAGCTCACTGTTCGGCGACCCCATAGGAAACACAATAGAGTAGAAGAGTGCTCTTTTCTTCTCAAAAGCAGAGTGTGTTTCCTGTAAGGCGAGCTAGTGTTTGTTTCCCAGTCCTAAATGGAGTTGAATCACATGCAGTTTCTGATCCTAGGAGCAAGACTTGTATTTCTGGTAAGAGGAGTCACTATTGTGCTCCCATTGTCATAAACAGGGCAAATAGCACTGGCGTCTGTTGCCAGCATGTACAGTGTATTGGACTGAAGAGGATCTACTGTTCTTGTCAGTTTCCTAAGCAGAGTTGAACTAGATATAGCTCATGTGTGTAGGAAGCACATTCTTTTGTCTGAGCAAGCTCACTCTTTTGGCCCTATAGGAAACACAGTAGAGTAGAAGAGTGCTCTTTCTCTCAAAAGCAGAGTTTGTTTCTTGTAAGGCGAGCTAGGGTTTGTTTCCCAGTCAAAAATCGAGTTGAATCACATGCAGTTTCTGGTCCTATGAGCAAGGGATGTTTTCTGGTAAGGAAAGTCACTATTTTTGCTCCCTTTGCCATAAACAGTGCAAATAGCACTCGTGTCTGTTCCCAGCAAGTACAGTGTATTGGACAGAAGAGGAGCTACTGTTCTTGTCAGTTTCCTAAGCAGAGTTGAACTAGCTATGGCCCGTGTGTGTAGCAAGCACAGTTCTTTTGTTCTGAGCAAGCTCAATTTTCGGACCAAATAGTAAACACAGTAGAGTAGAAGAGTGCTCTTTTCTCAAAAGCAGAGTGTGTTTCTTGTAAGGCTAGCTAGTGTTTGTTTCCCAGTTCTAAATGGAGTTGAATCACATGCAGTTTTTGATCCTATGAGCAAGGGATGTTTTCTGTTAAGGAAAGTCACTATTGTGCTCCCTTTGCCATAAACAGTGCAAATAGCACTCGCGTCTGTTCCCAGCAAGTACTGTGTATTCGACAGAAGAGGAGCTACTGTTCTTGTCAGTTTCCTAAGCAGAGTTGAACTAGATATGGCCCGTGTGTGTAGGAAGCACAGTTCTTTTGTTCTGAGCAAGCTCACTGTTCTGGTTCTTTAGGAAACACAGAAGAGTAGAACAGTGCTCTTTTCTCAAAAGCAGAGTGTGTTTCTTGTAAGGTGAGCTAGGATTTGTTTCCCAGTTCTAAATGGAGTTGAATTACATGCAGTTTCTTGTCCTATGAGCAAGAGTTGTTTTCTGGTAAGAAGAGTCACTATTGCGCTCCTATTGCCATACACAGTGCAAAAACACTCGCTACTGTTCTTTGCAAGTACAGTGTATTTGACAGAAGAGGAGCTACTGTTCTTGTCAGTTTCTTAAGCTTCGTTGAACTAGATATGGCCCGTGTGTGTAGGAAGCACAGTTCTTTTGTTCTGAGCAAGCTCACTCTTCTGGCCTATAGGAAACACAGTAGAGTAGAAGAGTGCTCTTTTCTCAAAAGCAGAGTGTGTTTCTTGTAAGGCGAGCTTGCGTTTGTATCCTAGTCCTAAATTGAGTTGAATCACATGCAGTTTCTGGTCCTACAAGCAAGAGTTGTTTTCTGGAAAGGAAAGTCACTATTGTGTTCCCTTTGCCATACACAGTGCAAATAGCACTCGCGTCTGTTCCCAGCAATTACAGTGTATTGGACTGAAGAGGAGCTACTGCTCTTGTCAGTTTCCTAAGCAGAGTTGAACTAGATATAGCCCAGTCGTGTGTAGGAAGGACAGTTCTTTTGTTCTGAGCAAGCTCACTGTTCGGACCCCATAGGAAACACAGTAGAATAGAAGAGTGCTCTTTTCTTAAAAGCAGAGTGTGTTTCTTGTAAGGTGAGCTAGCGTTTGTTTCCCAGTTCTAAATGGAGTTCAATCACATGCAGTTTTCTGGTCCTACGAGCAAGAGTTGTTTTCTGGTAAGAAGAGTCACTATTGCACTCCCATTGTCAAACACAGGGCAAATAGCACTGGCGTCTGTTCCCAGCATGTAAAGTGTATTGGACTGAAGATGATCTACTGTTCTTGTCAGTTTCCTAAGCAGAGTTGAACTAGATATGGCCCGTGTGTGTGAAGCACAGTTCTTTTGTTCTGAGCAAGCTCACTGTTCGGACACCCATAGTAAACACAGTAGAGTAGAAGAGTGCTCTTTTCTCAAAAGCAGAGTGTGTTTCTTGTAAGGCTAGCTAGTGTTTGTTTCCCAGTCAGAAACGGAGTTGAATCCCATGCAGTTTCTGGTCCTACGAGCAAGAGTTGTTTTCTGGTAAGAAGAGTCACTATTTTCGCTCCCATTGCCATGCACAGGGCAAAATAGCACTCGCGTCTGCTCCCAGCAAGTACAGTGTATTGGACTGAAGAGGAGCTAGGGTTCTTGTCAGTTTCCTAAGCAGAGTTGAACTAGATATAGCCCGTGTGTATAGAAAGCACAGTTCTTTTGTTCTGAGCAAGCTCACTGTTCTGGCACTGTAGGAAACACAGTAGAGTAGAAGAGTTCTCTTTTCTCAAAAGCAGAGTGTGTTTCTTGTAAGGCGAGCTAGCATTTGTTTCCCAGTCCTAAATTGAATTGAATCACATGCAGTTTCTGATCCTAGCAGCAAGCCTTGTTTTCTGGTAAGAAGAGTCACTATTGCACTCCCATTGACATACACAGGGCAAATAGCACTGGCGTCTGTTCCCAACATGTACAGTGTATTGGACTGAAGAGGATCTACTGTTCTTGTCAGTTTCCTAAGCAGAGTTGAACTAGATATGGCCCGTGTGTGTAGGAAGCACAGTTCTTTTGTTCTGAGCAAGCTCACTGTTTTGGCCCTATAGGAAACACAGTAGAGTAGAAGAGTGCTCTTTTCTCAAAAGCAGAGTGTGTTTCTTGTAAGGCGAGCTAGGGTTTGTTTCCCAGTCCAAAATCGAGTTGAATCACATGCAGTTTCTGGTCCTACGAGCAAGGGAGGTTTTCTGGTAAGGAAAGTCACTCTTTTGCTCCCTTTGCCATAAACAGTGCAAATAGCACTCGCATCTGTTCCCAGCAAGTACAGTGTATTGGACAGAAGAGGAGCTATTGTTCTTGTCAGTTTCCTAAGCAGAGTTGAACTAGCTATGGCCCGTGTGTGTAGCAAGCACAGTTCTTTTGTTCTGAGCAAGCTCAATTTTCGGACCAAATAGTAAACACAGTAGACTAGAAGAGTGCTCTTTTCTCAAAAGCAGAGTGTGTTTCTTGTAAGGCTAGCTAGTGTTTGTTTCCCAGTTCTAAATGGAGTTGAATCACATGCAGTTTTTGATCCTATGAGCAAGGGATGTTTTCTGTTAAGGAAAGTCACTATTGTGCTCCCTTTGCCATAAACAGTGCAAATAGCACTCGCGTCTGTTCCCAGCAAGTACTGTGTATTCGACAGAAGAGGAGCTACTGTTCTTGTCAGTTTCCTAAGCAGAGTTGAACTAGATATGGCCCGTGTGTGTAGGAAACACAGTTCTTTTGTTCTGAGCAAGCTCACTGTTCTGGTTCTTTAGGAAACACAGAAGAGTAGAAGAGTGCTCTTTTATCAAAAGCAGAGTGTGTTTCTTTTAAGGTGAGCTAGGATTTGTTTCCCAGTTCTAAATGGAGTTGAATTACATGCAGTTTCTTGTCCTATGAGCAAGAGTTGGTTTCTGCTAAGAAGTGTCACTATTGCGCTCCTATTGCCATGCACAGTGCAAACAACACTCGCTACTGTTCTTTGCAAGTACAGTGTATTTGACAGAAGAGGAGCTACAGTTCTTGTCAGTTTCCTAAGCAGAGTTGAACTAGATAAGGCCCGTGTGTGTAGGAAGCACAGTTCTTTTGTTCTGAGCAAGCTCACTGTTCGGACCCCATAGGAAACACAATAGAGTAGAAGAGTGCTCTTTTCTCAAAAGCAGAGTGTGTTTCCTGTAAGGCGAGCTAGTGTTTGTTTCCCAGTCCTAAATGGAGTTGAATCACATGCAGTTTCTGATCCTAGGAGCAAGACTTGTTTTCTGGTAAGAGGAGTCACTATTGTGCTCCCATTGTCATAAACAGGGCAAATAGCACTGGCGTCTGTTGCCAGCATGTACAGTGTATTGGACTGAAGAGGATCTACTGTTCTTGTCAGTTTCCTAAGCAGAGTTGAACTAGATATAGCTCATGTGTGTAGGAAGCACATTCTTTTGTTCTGAGCAAGCTCACTCTTTTGGCCCTATAGGAAACACAGTAGAGTAGAAGAGTGCTCTTTTCTCAAAAGCAGAGTGTGTTTCTTGTAAGGCGAGCTAGGGTTTGTTTCCCAGTCCAAAATCGAGTTGAATCACATGCAGTTTCTGGTCCTATGATCAAGGGATGTTTTCTGGTAAGGAAAGTCACTATTTTGCTCCCTTTGCCATAAACAGTGCAAATAGCACTCGTGTCTGTTCCCAGCAAGTACAGTGTATTGGACAGAAGAGGAGCTACTGTTCTTGTCAGTTTCCTAAGCAGAGTTGAACTAGCTATGGCCCGTGTGTGTAGCAAGCACAGTTCTTTTGTTCTGAGCAAGCTCAATTTTCGGACCAAATAGTAAACACAGTAGAGTAGAAGAGTGGAGTGCTCTTTTCTCAAAAGCAGAGTGTGTTTCTTGTAAGGCTAGCTAGTGTTTGTTTCCCAGTTCTAAATGGAGTTGAATCACATGCAGTTTTTGATCCTATGAGCAAGGGATGTTTTCTGTTAAGGAAAGTCACTATTGTGCTCCCTTTGCCATAAACAGTGCAAATAGCACTCGCGTCTGTTCCCAGCAAGTACTGTGTATTCGACAGAAGAGGAGCTACTGTTCTTGTCAGTTTCCTAAGCAGAGTTGAACTAGATATGGCCCGTGTGTGTAGGAAGCACAGTTCTTTTGTTCTGAGCAAGCTCACTGTTCTGGTTCTTTAGGAAACACAGAAGAGTAGAACAGTGCTCTTTTCTCAAAAGCAGAGTGTGTTTCTTGTAAGGTGAGCTAGGATTTGTTTCCCAGTTCTAAATGGAGTTGAATTACATGCAGTTTCTTGTCCTATGAGCAAGAGTTGTTTTCTGGTAAGAAGAGTCACTATTGCGCTCCTATTGCCATACACAGTGCAAAAACACTCGCTACTGTTCTTTGCAAGTACAGTGTATTTGACAGAAGAGGAGCTTCTGTTCTTGTCAGTTTCTTAAGCTTCGTTGAACTAGATATGGCCCGTGTGTGTAGGAAGCACAGTTCTTTTGTTCTGAGCAAGCTCACTCTTCTGGCCTATAGGAAACACAGTAGAGTAGAAGAGTGCTCTTTTCTCAAAAGCAGAGTGTGTTTCTTGTAAGGCGAGCTTGCGTTTGTATCCTAGTCCTAAATGGAGTTGAATCACATGCAGTTTCTGGTCCTACAAGCAAGAGTTGTTTTCTGGAAAGGAAAGTCACTATTGTGTTCCCTTTGCCATACACAGTGCAAATAGCACTCGCGTCTGTTCCCAGCAATTACAGTGTATTGGACTGAAGAGGAGCTACTGCTCTTGTCAGTTTCCTAAGCAGAGTTGAACTAGATATAGCCCGTGTGTGTAGGAAGGACAGTTCTTTTGTTCTGAGCAAGCTCACTGTTCGGACCCCATAGGAAACACAGTAGAATAGAAGAGTGCTCTTTTCTTAAAAGCAGAGTGTGTTTCTTGTAAGGTGAGCTAGCGTTTGTTTCCCAGTTCTAAATGGAGTTCAATCACATGCAGTTTCTGGTCCTACGAGCAAGAGTTGTTTTCTGGTAAGAAGAGTCACTATTGCACTCCCATTGTCAAACACAGGGCAAATAGCACTGGCGTCTGTTCCCAGCATGTAAAGTGTATTGGACTGAAGATGATCTACTGGTCTTGTCAGTTTCCTAAGCAGAGTTGAACTAGATATGGCCCGTGTGTGTGAAGCACAGTTCTTTTGTTCTGAGCAAGCTCACTGTTCGGACACCATAGTAAACACAGTAGAGTAGAAGAGTGCTCTTTTCTCAAAAGCAGAGTGTGTTTCTTGTAAGGCTAGCTAGTGTTTGTTTCCCAGTCAGAAACGGAGTTGAATCCCATGCAGTTTCTGGTCCTACGAGCAAGAGTTGTTTTCTGGTAAGAAGAGTCACTATTTCGCTCCCATTGCCATGCACAGGGCAAATAGCACTCGCGTCTGCTCCCAGCAAGTACAGTGTATTGGACTGAAGAGGAGCTAGGGTTCTTGTCAGTTTCCTAAGCAGAGTTGAACTAGATATAGCCCGTGTGTATAGAAAGCACAGTTCTTTTGTTCTGAGCAAGCTCACTGTTCTGGCCCTGTAGGAAACACAGTAGAGTAGAAGAGTTCTCTTTTCTCAAAAGCAGAGTGTGTTTCTTGTAAGGCGAGCTAGCATTTGTTTCCCAGTCCTAAATTGAATTGAATCACATGCAGTTTCTGATCCTAGCAGCAAGACTTGTTTTCTGGTAAGAAGAGTCACTATTGCACTCCCATTGACATACACAGGGCAAATAGCACTGGCGTCTGTTCCCAACATGTACAGTGTATTGGACTGAAGAGGATCTACTGTTCTTGTCAGTTTCCTAAGCAGAGTTGAACTAGATATGGCCCGTGTGTGTAGGAAGCACAGTTCTTTTGTTCTGAGCAAGCTCACTGTTTTGGCCCTATAGGAAACACAGTAGAATAGAAGAGTGCTCTTTTCTCAAAAGCAGAGTGTGTTTCTTGTAAGGCGAGCTAGCGTTTGTTTCCCAGTCCAAAATCGAGTTGAATCACATGCAGTTTCTGGTCCTACGAGCAAGGGATGTTTTCTGGTAAAGAAAGTCACTATTTTGCTCCCTTTGCCATAAACAGTGCAAATAGCACTCGCATCTGTTCCCAGCAAGTACAGTGTATTGGACAGAAGAGGAGCTACTGTTCTTATCAGTTTCCTAAGCAGAGTTGAACTAGCTATGGCCCATGTGTGTAGCAAGCACAGTTCTTTTGTTCTGAGCAAGCTCAATTTTCGGACCAAATAGTAAACACAGTAGACTAGAAGAGTGCTCTTTTCTCAAAAGCAGAGTGTGTTTCTTGTAAGGCTAGCTAGTGTTTGTTTCCCAGTTCTAAATGGAGTTGAATCACATGCAGTTTTTGATCCTATGAGCAAGGGATGTTTTCTGTTAAGGAAAGTCACTATTGTGCTCCCTTTGCCATAAACAGTGCAAATAGCACTCGCGTCTGTTCCCAGCAAGTACTGTGTATTCGACAGAAGAGGAGCTACTGTTCTTGTCAGTTTCCTAAGCAGAGTTGAACTAGATATGGCCCGTGTGTGTAGGAAACACAGTTCTTTTGTTCTGAGCAAGCTCACTGTTCTGGTTTTTTAGGAAACACAGAAGAGTAGAAGAGTGCTCTTTTCTCAAAAGCAGAGTGTGTTATTTGTAAGGTGAGCTAGGATTTGTTTCCCAGTTCTAAATGGATTTGAATTACATGCAGTTTCTTGTCCTATTAGCAACAGTTGGTTTCTGGTTAGAAGTGTCACTATTGCGCTCCTATTGCCATACACAGTGCAAACAACACTCGCTACTGTTTTTTGCAAGTACAGTGTATTTGACAGAAGAGGAGCTACAGTTCTTGTCAGTTTCCTAAGCAGAGTTGAACTAGATAAGGCCCGTGTGTGTAGGAAGCACAGTTCTTTTGTTCTGAGCAAGCTCACTGTTCGGACCCCATAGGAAATACAATAGAGTAGAAGAGTGCTCTTTTCTCAAAAGCAGAGTGTGTTTCCTGTAAGGCGAGCTAGCGTTTGTTTCCCAGTCCTAAATGGAGTTGAATCACATGCAGTTTCTGATCCTAGGAGCAAGACTTGTTTTCTGGTAAGAGGAGTCACTATTGCGCTCCCATTGTCATAAACAGGGCAAATAGCACTGGCGTCTGTTGCCAGCATGTACAGTGTATTGGACTGAAGAGGATCTACTGTTCTTGTCAGTTTCCTAAGCAGAGTTGAACTAGATATAGCCCATGTGTGTAGGAAGCACATTCTTTTGTTCTGAGCAAGCTCACTCTTTTGGCCCTATAGGAAACACAGTAGAGTAGAAGAGTGCTCTTTTCTCAAAAGCAGAGTGTGTTTCTTGTAAGGCGAGCTAGGGTTTGTTTCCCAGTCCAAAATCGAGTTGAATCACATGCAGTTTCTGGTCCTATGAGCAAGGGATGTTTTCTGGTAAGGAAAGTCACTATTTTGCTCCCTTTGCCATAAACAGTGCAAATAGCACTCGTGTCTGTTCCCAGCAAGTACAGTGTATTGGACAGAAGAGGAGCTACTGTTCTTGTCAGTTTCCTAAGCAGAGTTGAACTAGCTATGGCCCGTGTGTGTAGCAAGCACAGTTCTTTTGTTCTGAGCAAGCTCAATTTTCGGACCAAATAGTAAACACAGTAGAGTAGAAGAGTGCTCTTTTCTCAAAAGCAGAGTGTGTTTCTTGTAAGGCTAGCTAGTGTTTGTTTCCCAGTTCTAAATGGAGTTGAATCACATGCAGTTTTTGATCCTATGAGCAAGGGATGTTTTCTGTTAAGGAAAGTCACTATTGTGCTCCCTTTGCCATAAACAGTGCAAATAGCACTCGCGTCTGTTCCCAGCAAGTACTGTGTATTCGACAGAAGAGGAGCTACTGTTCTTGTCAGTTTCCTAAGCAGAGTTGAACTAGATATGGCCCGTGTGTGTAGGAAGCACAGTTCTTTTGTTCTGAGCAAGCTCACTGTTCTGGTTCTTTAGGAAACACAGAAGAGTAGAACAGTGCTCTTTTCTCAAAAGCAGAGTGTGTTTCTTGTAAGGTGAGCTAGGATTTGTTTCCAAGTTCTAAATGGAGTTGAATTACATGCAGTTTCTTGTCCTATGAGCAAGAGTTGGTTTCTGGTAAGAAGTGTCACTATTGTGCTCCTGTTGCCATACACAGTGCAAACAACACTCGCTACTGTTCTTTGCAAGTACAGTGTATTTGACAGAAGAGGAGCTACTGTTCTTGTCAGTTTCCTAAGCAGAATTGAACTAGATATGGCCCGTGTGTGTAGGAAGCATAGTTCTTTTGTTCTGAGCAAGCTCACTGTTCGGGCCCCATAGGAAACACAATAGAGTAGAAGAGTGCTCTTTTCTCAAAAGCAGAGTGTGTTTCTTGGAAGGCGAGCCTGTGTTTGTTTCCCAGTCCTAAATGGAGTTGAATCACATGCAGTTTCTGATCCTAGGAGCAAGACTTGTTTTCTGGTAAGAGGAGTCACTATTGCGCTCCCATTGTCATAAACAGGGCAAATAGCACTGGCGTCTGTTGCCAGCATGTACAGTGTATTGGACTGAAGAGGATCTACTGTTCTTGTCAGTTTCCTAAGCAGAGTTGAACTAGATATAGCCCATGTGTGTAGGAAGCACATTCTTTTGTTCTGAGCAAGCTCACTCTTTTGGCCCTATAGGAAACACAGTAGAGTAGAAGAGTGCTCTTTTCTCAAAAGCAGAGTGTGTTTCTTGTAAGGCGAGCTAGGGTTTGTTTCCCAGTCCAAAATCGAGTTGAATCACATGCAGTTTCTGGTCCTATGATCAAGGGATGTTTTCTGGTAAGGAAAGTCACTATTTTGCTCCCTTTGCCATAAACAGTGCAAATAGCACTCGTGTCTGTTCCCAGCAAGTACAGTGTATTGGACAGAAGAGGAGCTACTGTTCTTGTCAGTTTCCTAAGCAGAGTTGAACTAGCTATGGCCCGTGTGTGTAGCAAGCACAGTTCTTTTGTTCTGAGCAAGCTCAATTTTCGGACCAAATAGTAAACACAGTAGAGTAGAAGAGTGCTCTTTTCTCAAAAGCAGAGTGTGTTTCTTGTAAGGCTAGCTAGTGTTTGTTTCCCAGTTCTAAATGGAGTTGAATCACATGCAGTTTTTGATCCTATGAGCAAGGGATGTTTTCTGTTAAGGAAAGTCACTATTGTGCTCCCTTTGCCATAAACAGTGCAAATAGCACTCGCGTCTGTTCCCAGCAAGTACTGTGTATTCGACAGAAGAGGAGCTACTGTTCTTGTCAGTTTCCTAAGCAGAGTTGAACTAGATATGGCCAGTGTGTGTAGGAAGCACAGTTCTTTTGTTCTGAGCAAGCTCACTGTTCTGGTTCTTTAGGAAACACAGAAGAGTAGAACAGTGCTCTTTTCTCAAAAGCAGAGTGTGTTTCTTGTAAGGTGAGCTAGGATTTGTTTCCCAGTTCTAAATGGAGTTGAATTACATGCAGTTTCTTGTCCTATGAGCAAGAGTTGTTTTCTGGTAAGAAGAGTCACTATTGCGCTCCTATTGCCATACACAGTGCAAAAACACTCGCTACTGTTCTTTGCAAGTACAGTGTATTTGACAGAAGAGGAGCTACTGTTCTTGTCAGTTTCTTAAGCTTCGTTGAACTAGATATGGCCCGTGTGTGTAGGAAGCACAGTTCTTTTGTTCTGAGCAAGCTCACTCTTCTGGCCTATAGGAAACACAGTAGAGTAGAAGAGTGCTCTTTTCTCAAAAGCAGAGTGTGTTTCTTGTAAGGCGAGCTTGCGTTTGTATCCTAGTCCTAAATGGAGTTGAATCACATGCAGTTTCTGGTCCTACAAGCAAGAGTTGTTTTCTGGAAAGGAAAGTCACTATTGTGTTCCCTTTGCCATACACAGTGCAAATAGCACTCGCGTCTGTTCCCAGCAATTACAGTGTATTGGACTGAAGAGGAGCTACTGCTCTTGTCAGTTTCCTAAGCAGAGTTGAACTAGATATAGCCCGTGTGTGTAGGAAGGACAGTTCTTTTGTTCTGAGCAAGCTCACTGTTCGGACCCCATAGGAAACACAGTAGAATAGAAGAGTGCTCTTTTCTTAAAAGCAGAGTGTGTTTCTTGTAAGGTGAGCTAGCGTTTGTTTCCCAGTTCTAAATGGAGTTCAATCACATGCAGTTTCTGGTCCTACGAGCAAGAGTTGTTTTCTGGTAAGAAGAGTCACTATTGCACTCCCATTGTCAAACACAGGGCAAATAGCACTGGCGTCTGTTCCCAGCATGTAAAGTGTATTGGACTGAAGATGATCTACTGTTCTTGTCAGTTTCCTAAGCAGAGTTGAACTAGATATGGCCCGTGTGTGTGAAGCACAGTTCTTTTGTTCTGAGCAAGCTCACTGTTCGGACACCATAGTAAACACAGTAGAGTAGAAGAGTGCTCTTTTCTCAAAAGCAGAGTGTGTTTCTTGTAAGGCTAGCTAGTGTTTGTTTCCCAGTCAGAAACGGAGTTGAATCCCATGCAGTTTCTGGTCCTACGAGCAAGAGTTGTTTTCTGGTAAGAAGAGTCACTATTTCGCTCCCATTGCCATGCACAGGGCAAATAGCACTCGCGTCTGCTCCCAGCAAGTACAGTGTATTGGACTGAAGAGGAGCTAGGGTTCTTGTCAGTTTCCTAAGCAGAGTTGAACTAGATATAGCCCGTGTGTATAGAAAGCACAGTTCTTTTGTTCTGAGCAAGCTCACTGTTCTGGCCCTGTAGGAAACACAGTAGAGTAGAAGAGTTCTCTTTTCTCAAAAGCAGAGTGTGTTTCTTGTAAGGCGAGCTAGCATTTGTTTCCCAGTCCTAAATTGAATTGAATCACATGCAGTTTCTGATCCTAGCAGCAAGACTTGTTTTCTGGTAAGAAGAGTCACTATTGCACTCCCATTGACATACACAGGGCAAATAGCACTGGCGTCTGTTCCCAACATGTACAGTGTATTGGACTGAAGAGGATCTACTGTTCTTGTCAGTTTCCTAAGCAGAGTTGAACTAGATATGGCCCGTGTGTGTAGGAAGCACAGTTCTTTTGTTCTGAGCAAGCTCACTGTTTTGGCCCTATAGGAAACACAGTAGAATAGAAGAGTGCTCTTTTCTCAAAAGCAGAGTGTGTTTCTTGTAAGGCGAGCTAGCGTTTGTTTCCCAGTCCAAAATCGAGTTGAATCACATGCAGTTTCTGGTCCTACGAGCAAGGGATGTTTTCTGGTAAAGAAAGTCACTATTTTGCTCCCTTTGCCATAAACAGTGCAAATAGCACTCGCATCTGTTCCCAGCAAGTACAGTGTATTGGACAGAAGAGGAGCTACTGTTCTTGTCAGTTTCCTAAGCAGAGTTGAACTAGCTATGGCCCGTGTGTGTAGCAAGCACAGTTCTTTTGTTCTGAGCAAGCTCAATTTTCGGACCAAATAGTAAACACAGTAGAGTAGAAGAGTGCTCTTTTCTCAAAAGCAGAGTGTGTTTCTTGTAAGGCTAGCTAGTGTTTGTTTCCCAGTTCTAAATGGAGTTGAATCACATGCAGTTTTTGATCCTATGAGCAAGGGATGTTTTCTGTTAAGGAAAGTCACTATTGTGCTCCCTTTGCCATAAACAGTGCAAATAGCACTCGCGTCTGTTCCCAGCAAGTACTGTGTATTCGACAGAAGAGGAGCTACTGTTCTTGTCAGTTTCCTAAGCAGAGTTGAACTAGATATGGCCCGTGTGTGTAGGAAACACAGTTCTTTTGTTCTGAGCAAGCTCACTGTTCTGGTTTTTTAGGAAACACAGAAGAGTAGAAGAGTGCTCTTTTCTCAAAAGCAGAGTGTGTTTCTTGTAAGGTGAGCTAGGATTTGTTTCCCAGTTCTAAATGGATTTGAATTACATGCAGTTTCTTGTCCTATTAGCAACAGTTGGTTTCTGGTTAGAAGTGTCACTATTGCGCTCCTATTGCCATACACAGTGCAAACAACACTCGCTACTGTTTTTTGCAAGTACAGTGTATTTGACAGAAGAGGAGCTACAGTTCTTGTCAGTTTCCTAAGCAGAGTTGAACTAGATAAGGCCCGTGTGTGTAGGAAGCACAGTTCTTTTGTTCTGAGCAAGCTCACTGTTCGGACCCCATAGGAAATACAATAGAGTAGAAGAGTGCTCTTTTCTCAAAAGCAGAGTGTGTTTCCTGTAAGGCGAGCTAGCGTTTGTTTCCCAGTCCTAAATGGAGTTGAATCACATGCAGTTTCTGATCCTAGGAGCAAGACTTGTTTTCTGGTAAGAGGAGTCACTATTGCGCTCCCATTGTCATAAACAGGGCAAATAGCACTGGCGTCTGTTGCCAGCATGTACAGTGTATTGGACTTCAGAGGATCTACTGTTCTTGTCAGTTTCCTAAGCAGAGTTGAACTAGATATAGTCCATGTGTGTAGGAAGCACATTCTTTTGTTCTTAGCAAGCTCACTCTTTTGGCCCTATAGGAAACACAGTAGAGTAGAAGAGTGCTCTTTTCTCAAAAGCAGAGTGTGTTTCTTGTAAGGCGAGCTAGGGTTTGTTTCCCAGTCCAAAATCGAGTTGAATCACATGCAGTTTCTGGTCCTATGAGCAAGGGATGTTTTCTGGTAAGGAAAGTCACTATTTTGCTCCCTTTGCCATAAACAGTGCAAATAGCACTCGTGTCTGTTCCCAGCAAGTACAGTGTATTGGACAGAAGAGGAGCTACTGTTCTTGTCAGTTTCCTAAGCAGAGTTGAACTAGCTATGGCCCGTGTGTGTAGCAAGCACAGTTCTTTTGTTCTGAGCAAGCTCAATTTTCGGACCAAATAGTAAACACAGTAGAGTAGAAGAGTGCTCTTTTCTCAAAAGCAGAGTGTGTTTCTTGTAAGGCTAGCTAGTGTTTGTTTCCCAGTTCTAAATGGAGTTGAATCACATGCAGTTTTTGATCCTATGAGCAAGGGATGTTTTCTGTTAAGGAAAGTCACTATTGTGCTCCCTTTGCCATAAACAGTGCAAATAGCACTCGCGTCTGTTCCCAGCAAGTACTGTGTATTCGACAGAAGAGGAGCTACTGTTCTTGTCAGTTTCCTAAGCAGAGTTGAACTAGATATGGCCCGTGTGTGTAGGAAGCACAGTTCTTTTGTTCTGAGCAAGCTCACTGTTCTGGTTCTTTAGGAAACACAGAAGAGTAGAACAGTGCTCTTTTCTCAAAAGCAGAGTGTGTTTCTTGTAAGGTGAGCTAGGATTTGTTTCCCAGTTCTAAATGGATTTGAATTACATGCAGTTTCTTGTCCTATTAGCAACAGTTGGTTTCTGGTTAGAAGTGTCACTATTGCGCTCCTGTTGCCATACACAGTGCAAACAACACTCGCTACTGTTTTTTGCAAGTACAGTGTATTTGACAGAAGAGGAGCTACTGTTCTTGTCAGTTTCCTAAGCAGAGTTGAACTAGATAAGGCCCGTGTGTGTAGGAAGCACAGTTCTTTTGTTCTGAGCAAGCTCACTGTTCGGACCCCATAGGAAATACAATAGAGTAGAAGAGTGCTCTTTTCTCAAAAGCAGAGTGTGTTTCCTGTAAGGCGAGCTAGCGTTTGTTTCCCAGTCCTAAATGGAGTTGAATCACATGCAGTTTCAGATCCTAGGAGCAAGACTTGTTTTCTGGTAAGAGGAGTCACTATTGCGCTCCCATTGTCATAAACAGGGCAAATAGCACTGGCGTCTGTTGCCAGCATGTACAGTGTATTGGACTGAAGAGGATCTACTGTTCTTGTCAGTTTCCTAAGCAGAGTTGAACTAGATATAGCCCATGTGTGTAGGAAGCACATTCTTTTGTTCTTAGCAAGCTCACTCTTTTGGCCCTATAGGAAACACAGTAGAGTAGAAGAGTGCTCTTTTCTCAAAAGCAGAGTGTGTTTCTTGTAAGGCGAGCTAGGGTTTGTTTCCCAGTCCAAAATCGAGTTGAATCACATGCAGTTTCTGGTCCTATGAGCAAGGGATGTTTTCTGGTAAGGAAAGTCACTATTTTGCTCCCTTTGCCATAAACAGTGCAAATAGCACTCGTGTCTGTTCCCAGCAAGTACAGTGTATTGGACAGAAGAGGAGCTACTGTTCTTGTCAGTTTCCTAAGCAGAGTTGAACTAGCTATGGCCCGTGTGTGTAGCAAGCACAGTTCTTTTGTTCTGAGCAAGCTCAATTTTCGGACCAAATAGTAAACACAGTAGAGTAGAAGAGTGCTCTTTTCTCAAAAGCAGAGTGTGTTTCTTGTAAGGCTAGCTAGTGTTTGTTTCCCAGTTCTAAATGGAGTTGAATCACATGCAGTTTTTGATCCTATGAGCAAGGGATGTTTTCTGTTAAGGAAAGTCACTATTGTGCTCCCTTTGCCATAAACAGTGCAAATAGCACTCGCGTCTGTTCCCAGCAAGTACTGTGTATTCGACAGAAGAGGAGCTACTGTTCTTGTCAGTTTCCTAAGCAGAGTTGAACTAGATATGGCCCGTGTGTGTAGGAAGCACAGTTCTTTTGTTCTGAGCAAGCTCACTGTTCTGGTTCTTTAGGAAACACAGAAGAGTAGAACAGTGCTCTTTTCTCAAAAGCAGAGTGTGTTTCTTGTAAGGTGAGCTAGGATTTGTTTCCCAGTTCTAAATGGAGTTGAATTACATGCAGTTTCTTGTCCTATGAGCAAGAGTTGGTTTCTGGTAAGAAGTGTCACTATTGTGCTCCTGTTGCCATACACAGTGCAAACAACACTCGCTACTGTTCTTTGCAAGTACAGTGTATTTGACAGAAGAGGAGCTACTGTTCTTGTCAGTTTCCTAAGCAGAGTTGAACTAGATATGGCCCGTGTGTGTAGGAAGCACAGTTCTTTTGTTCTGAGCAAGCTCACTGTTCGGACCCCATAGGAAACACAATAGAGTAGAAGAGTGCTCTTTTCTCAAAAGCAGAGTGTGTTTCTTGGAAGGCGAGCCTGTGTTTGTTTCCCAGTCCTAAATGGAGTTGAATCACATGCAGTTTCTGATCCTAGGAGCAAGACTTGTTTTCTGGTAAGAGGAGTCACTATTGCGCTCCCATTGTCATAAACAGGGCAAATAGCACTGGCGTCTGTTGCCAGCATGTACAGTGTATTGGACTGAAGAGGATCTACTGTTCTTGTCAGTTTCCTAAGCAGAGTTGAACTAGATATAGCCCATGTGTGTAGGAAGCACATTCTTTTGTTCTTAGCAAGCTCACTCTTTTGGCCCTATAGGAAACACAGTAGAGTAGAAGAGTGCTCTTTTCTCAAAAGCAGAGTGTGTTTCTTGTAAGGCGAGCTAGGGTTTGTTTCCCAGTCCAAAATCGAGTTGAATCACATGCAGTTTCTGGTCCTATGAGCAAGGGATGTTTTCTGGTAAGGAAAGTCACTATTTTGCTCCCTTTGCCATAAACAGTGCAAATAGCACTCGTGTCTGTTCCCAGCAAGTACAGTGTATTGGACAGAAGAGGAGCTACTGTTCTTGTCAGTTTCCTAAGCAGAGTTGAACTAGCTATGGCCCGTGTGTGTAGCAAGCACAGTTCTTTTGTTCTGAGCAAGCTCAATTTTCGGACCAAATAGTAAACACAGTAGAGTAGAAGAGTGCTCTTTTCTCAAAAGCAGAGTGTGTTTCTTGTAAGGCTAGCTAGTGTTTGTTTCCCAGTTCTAAATGGAGTTGAATCACATGCAGTTTTTGATCCTATGAGCAAGGGATGTTTTCTGTTAAGGAAAGTCACTATTGTGCTCCCTTTGCCATAAACAGTGCAAATAGCACTCGCGTCTGTTCCCAGCAAGTACTGTGTATTCGACAGAAGAGGAGCTACTGTTCTTGTCAGTTTCCTAAGCAGAGTTGAACTAGATATGGCCCGTGTGTGTAGGAAGCACAGTTCTTTTGTTCTGAGCAAGCTCACTGTTCTGGTTTTTTAGGAAACACAGAAGAGTAGAACAGTGCTCTTTTCTCAAAAGCAGAGTGTGTTTCTTGTAAGGTGAGCTAGGATTTGTTTCCCAGTTCTAAATGGAGTTGAATTACATGCAGTTTCTTGTCCTATGAGCAAGAGTTGGTTTCTGGTAAGAAGTGTCACTATTGTGCTCCTGTTGCCATACACAGTGCAAACAACACTCGCTACTGTTCTTTGCAAGTACAGTGTATTTGACAGAAGAGGAGCTACTGTTCTTGTCAGTTTCCTAAGCAGAGTTGAACTAGATATGGCCCGTGTGTGTAGGAAGCACAGTTCTTTTGTTCTGAGCAAGCTCACTGTTCGGACCCCATAGGAAACACAATAGAGTAGAAGAGTGCTCTTTTCTCAAAAGCAGAGTGTGTTTCTTGGAAGGCGAGCCTGTGTTTGTTTCCCAGTCCTAAATGGAGTTGAATCACATGCAGTTTCTGATCCTAGGAGCAAGACTTGTTTTCTGGTAAGAGGAGTCACTATTGCGCTCCCATTGTCATAAACAGGGCAAATAGCACTGGCGTCTGTTGCCAGCATGTACAGTGTATTGGACTGAAGAGGATCTACTGTTCTTGTCAGTTTCCTAAGCAGAGTTGAACTAGATATAGCCCATGTGTGTAGGAAGCACATTCTTTTGTTCTGAGCAAGCTCACTCTTTTGGCCCTATAGGAAACACAGTAGAGTAGAAGAGTGCTCTTTTCTCAAAAGCAGAGTGTGTTTCTTGTAAGGCGAGCTAGGGTTTGTTTCCCAGTCCAAAATCGAGTTGAATCACATGCAGTTTCTGGTCCTACGAGCAAGGGATGTTTTCTGGTAAGGAAAGTCACTCTTTTGCTCCCTTTGCCATAAACAGTGCAAATAGCACTCGCGTCTGTTCCCAGCAAGTACAGTGTATTGGACAGAAGAGGAGCTTCTGTTCTTGTCAGTTTCCTAAGCAGAGTTGAACTAGCTATGGCCCGTGTGTGTAGCAAGCACAGTTCTTTTGTTCTGAGCAAGCTCAATTTTCGGACCAAATTGTAAACACAGTAGAGTAGAAGAGTGCTCTTTTCTCAAAAGCAGAGTGTGTTTCTTGTAAGGCTAGCTAGTGTTTGTTTCCCAGTTCTAAATGGAGTTGAATCACATGCAGTTTTTGATCCTATGAGCAAGGGATGTTTTCTGTTAAGGAAAGTCACTATTGTGCTCCCTTTGCCATAAACAGTGCAAATAGCACTCGCGTCTTTTCCCAGCATGTACTGTGTATTCGACAGAAGAGGAGCTACTGTTCTTGTCAGTTTCCTAAGCAGAGTTGAACTAGATATGGTCCGTGTGTGTAGGAAGCACAGTTTTTTTGTTCTGAGCAAGCTCACTGTTTGGACACCATAGGAAATCAGTAGAGCAGAAGAGTGCTCTTTTCTCAAAAGCAGAGTGTATTTCGTGTAAGGCCACCTAGCGTTTGTTTCCCAGTCCTAAATGGAGTTGAATCACATGTAGTTTCTGATCCTAGGAGCAAGAGTTTTTTATGGTAAGAAGAGTCACTATTGTGCTCCCATTGTCATACCCAGGGCAAATAGCACTGGCGTCTGTTCCCAGCATGTACAGTGTATTGGACTGAAGAGGATCTACTGTTCTTATCAGGTTCCTAAGCAGAATTGAACTAGATATGGCCGTGTGTGTAGGAAGCACAGTTCTTTTGTTCTGAGCAAGCTCACTGTTCTGGTTCTTTAGGAAACACAGTAGAGAAGAAGAGTGCTCTTTTCTCAAAAGCAGAGTGTGTTTCTCATAAGGAGAGCTAGTGTTTGTTTCCCAGTCCTAAATGGAGTTGAATCTCATGCAGTTTCTGGTTGTATGAGCAAGAGTTGGTTTTTGGTAAGAAGAGTCACTATTGCGCTGCCATTGCCATACACAGGACAAATAGCACTGGCGTCTCTTCGCATCAAGTACAGTGTATTGGACTGAAGAGGATCTACTGTTCTTGTCAGGTTGCTAAGCAGACTTGAACTAGATATGGCCGTGTGTGTAGGAAGCACAGTTTTTTTTGTTCTGAGCAAGCTCACTGTTCGGACTCCATAGGAAACACAGTAGAGTAGAAGAGTGCTCTTTTCTCAAAAGCAGAGTGTGTTTCATGTAAAGCGAGCTAGCATTTGTTTCCTAGACCTAAATAGAGTTGAATCACATGCAGTTTCTGGTCCTACGAGCAAGAGTTGTTTTCTGGTAAGAAGAGTCACTATTGTGCTCCCATTGCCATACACAGTGCAAATAGAACTCGCGTCTGTTCCCAGCAAGTAAGGTATATCGGTCTGAAGAGGAGCTACTGTTCTTGTCAGTTTCCTAAGCTGAGTTGAACTAGATATGGCCCGTGTGTGGGAAGCACATTTCTTTTGTTCTGAGCAAGCTCACTGTTCTGGCCCTATAGGAAACACATTAGAGTAGAAGAGTGCTCTTTTTTCTAAAGCAGAGTGTGTTTCTTGTAAGGCGAGCTTGCGTTTGTTTCCCACTCCTCAATGGAGTTGAATCAAATGCAATTTCTGGTCCTACGAGCAAAAGTTTTTTTATGGTTAGAATAGTCACTATTGCGCTGCCATTGCCATACACAGGACAAATAGCTCTGGCGTCTGTTCGCAGCAAGTACAGTGAATTGGACTGAAGAGGATCTACGGCTCTTGTCTGGTTCATAAGTAGAATTGAACTAGGTATGACCGTGTGTGTAGGAAGCACAGTTCTTTTGTTCAGAGCAAGCTCACTGTTTGGACCTCATAGGAAACACAGTAGAGTAGAAGAGTGCTCTTTTCTCAAAAGCAGAGTGTGTTTCTTGTAAGGCGAGCTAGCATTTGTTTCCCAGTCGTAAATGGAGTTGAATCACATGCAGTTTCTGGTCCTACGAGCAAGAGTTGTTTTCTGGTAAGGAAAGTCACTATGGCGCTCCCATTGCCATACACAGTGCAAATAGCACTCACCTCTGTTCCCAGCAAGTACAGTGTATTGGACTGAAGAGGAGCTACTGTTCTTGTCAGTTTCCTAAGCAGAGTTGAAAAGATATGGCCCGTGTCTAGGAAGCACAGTTCATTTGTTCTGAGCAAGCTCACCGTTCTGGCCCTATAGGAAACACAGTAGAGTAGAAGAGTGCTCTTTTCTCAAAAGCAGATTGTGTTTTTGTAAGGCGAGCTAGCGTTTGTTTCCTAGTCCTAAATGGTGTTGAATCAAATGCAGTTTCTGGTCCTATGAACAAGAGTTGTTTTCTGGTAAGGAAAGACACTATTGTGCTCCCTTTGCCCTACACAAGGCAAATAGCACTCGCGTCTTTTCCCAGCAAGTACAGTGTATTGGACTGAATAGGAGCTACTGTTCTTGTCAGTTTCCTAAGCAGAGTTGAATTAGATATGGTCGGTGTGTGTAGGAAGCACAGTTCTTTTGTTCTGAGCAAGCTCACTGTTTGGACCCCATAGGAAACACAGTAGAGTAGAAGAGTGCTCTTTTCTCTAAAGCAGAGTGTGTTTCTTGTAAGAAGAGCTAGCGTTTGTTTCCCAGTCCTAAATGGAGTTGAATCCCATGCAGTTTCTGGTCCTACGAGGAAGAGTTGTTTTCTGGTAAGAAGAGTCACTATTGCGCTGCCATTGCCATACACAGGACAAATAGCACTGTTGTCTGTTCCCAGCAGTACAGTGTATTGTACGGAAGAGGATCTACTGTTCTTGTTAGGTTCCTAAGCAGAATTGAACTAGGTATGGCCGTGTGTGTAGGAAGCACAGTTATTTTGTTCTGAGCAAGTTCACTGTTCAGACCTCTTAGGAAACACAGTAGATAGAAGAGTGGTTTTTTCTCTAAATCAGAGTGTGTTTCTTGTAAGGCGAGCTAGTGTTTGTTTCCTAGTCCTAAATGGAGTTGAATCCCATGCAGTCTCTGGTCCTACGAGCAAGAGTTGTTTTCTGGTAAGAAGAGTCACTATTGTGCTCCCATTGTCATACATAGGGCAAATAGCACTCGCGTCTGTTCCCAGCATGTACAGTGTATTGGACTGAAGAGGGTCTACTGTTCTTGTCAGGTTCCTAAGCAGAGTTGAACTAGATATGGCCGTGTGTAGGAAGGACAGTTCTTTTGTTCTGAGCAAGCTCAGTGTTCTGGCCCTATAGGAAAAACAGTAGAGTAGAAGAGTGCTCTTTTCTCAAAAGCAGAGTGTGTTTCTTGTAAGGCGAGCTAGCATTTGTTTCCCAGTCCTATATGGAGTTGAATCACATGCAGTTTCTGGTCCTACGAGCAAGAGTTGTTTTCTGGTAAGGAAAGTCACTATTGCGCTCCCATTGATATACACAGTGTAAATAGCACTCGCGTCTGTTCCCAGCAAGTGCAGTATATTGGACTGAAGAGGATCTACTATTCTTGTCAGTTTCCTAAGCAGAATTGAACTAGATATGACCGTTTGTGTAGGAAGCACAGTTCTTTTGTTCTGATCAAGCTCACTGTTTTGGCCCTATAGGAAACACCTTAGAGTAGAAGAGGTCTCTTTTCTCAAAAGCAGAGTGTATTTCTTGTAAGGTGAGCTAGCGTTTGTTTCCCAGTCCTAAATGGAGTTGAATCTCATGCAGTTTCTGGTCCTACGAGCAAGAGTTGTTTTCTGGTAAGAAGAGTCACTATTGCGTTCCCATTGTCATACACAGGTAAAATAGCACTTGTGTCTGTTCCCAGCAAGTGCAGTGTATTGGACTGAAGAGTTTCTACTGTTCTTGTCAGGTTCCTAAGCAGAATTGAACTAGGTATGGCGGTGTGTGTAGGAAGTACAGTTGTTTTGTTCTGAGCAAGCTCACTGTTTGGACCCGATAGGAAACACAGTAGAGTAGAAGAGTGCTCTTTTCTCAAAAGCAGAGTGTGTTTCTTGTAAGATGAGCTAGCGTTTGTTTCCCAGTCCTAAATGGAGTTGAATCACATGCAGTTTCTTGTCCTATGAGCAAGAGTTGTTTTCTGGTAAGGAAGTCACTATTGTCCCCCCATTGCCATACACAGTGCAAATAGCACTCGCGTTTGTTCCCAGCAAGTACAGTGTATCGGACTGAAGAGGAGCTACTGTTCTTGTCAGTTTCGTAAGCAGAGTTGAACTAGATATGGTCCGTGTGTAGGAAGCACAGTTTTTTGTTCTGAGCAAGCTCACAGTTTGGACCCCATAGGAAACACAGTAGAGTAGAAGAGTGCTCTTTTCTCAAAAGCAGAGTGTGTTTCTTGTAAGGCGAGCTCGAGTTTGTTTCCCAGTCCTAAATGGAGTTGAATCACTTGCAGTTTCTGGTCCAACAAACAAGAGTTGTTTTCTGGTAAGAAGAGTCACTGTTGCGCTGCCATTGCCATACACAGGACAAATAGCCCTGGCGTCTTTTCCCAGCAAGTACAGTGTATTGGACTGAAGAGGATCTACTGTTCTTGTCAGTTTCCTAAGCAGAGTTGAACTAGATATGGCCCGTGTGTGTAGGAAGCACAGTTCTTTTGTTCTGAGCAAGCTCACTTTTCTGGCCCTATAGGAAACACAGTAGAGTAGAAAAGTGCTCTTTTCTCTAAAGCAGAGTGTGTTTCTTGTAAGGCGAGCTCGAGTTTGTTTCCCAGTCCTAAATGGAGTTGAATCACATGCAGTTTCTGGTCCTACGAGCAAGAGTTGTTTTATGGTAAGAATAGTCACTATTGCGCTGCCATTGCCATACACAGGACAAATAGCACTGGCGTCTGTTCCCAGCAAGTACAGTCTATTGGACTGAAGAGGATCTACTGTTCTTGTCAGGTTCCTAATCAGAATTGAACTAGATATGGCCGTGGGTGTAGGAAGCACAGTTCTTTTGTTCTGAGCAAGCTAACTGTTCTGGCCCTACAGGAAACACAGTAGAGTAGAAGAGTGCTCTTTTCTCAAAGCAGAGTGTGTTTCTTGTAAGGCGAGCTAGCGTTTGTTAACTAGTCCTTAATGGAGTTCAATCACAGTCAGTTTCCGGTCCTATGAGCAAGAGTTGTTTTCTGGTAAGGAAAGTCACTATTGTGCTCCCATTGTCATACACAGGGCAAATAGCACTCGCGTCTGTTCCCAGCATGTACAGTGTATTGGACTGAAGAGGGTCTACTGTTCTTGTCAGATTCCTAAGCAGAGTTGAACTAGATATAGCCCGTGTGTGTAGGAAGCACATTCTTTTGTTCTGATCAAGCTCACTCTTTTGGCCCTATAGGAAACACAGTAGAGTAGAAGAGTGCTCTTTTCTCAAAAGCAGAGTGTGTTTCTTGTAAGGCGAGCTAGGGTTTGTTTCCCAGTCCAAAATCGAGTTGAATCACATGCAGTTTCTGGTCCTACGAGCAAGGGATGTTTTCTGGTAAGGAAAGACACTATTTTGCTCCCTTTGCCATAAACAGTGCAAATAGCACTTGCGTCTGTTCCCAGCAAGTACAGTGTATTGGACAGAAGAGGAGCTACTGTTCTTGTCAGTTTCCTAAGCAGAGTTGAACTAGCTATGCCCCGTGTGTGTAGCAAGCACAGTTCTTTTGTTCTGAGCAAGCTCAATTTTCGGACCAAATAGTAAACACAGTAGAGTAGAAGAGTGCTCTTTTCTCAAAAGCAGAGTGTGTTTCTTGTAAGGCTAGCTAGTGTTTGTTTCCCAGTTCTAAATGGAGTTGAATCACATGCAGTTTTTGATCCTATGAGCAAGGGATGTTTTCTGTTAAGGAAAGTCACTATTGTGCTCCCTTTGCCATAAACAGTGCAAATAGCGCTCGCGTCTGTTCCCAGCATGTACTGTGTATTCGACAGAAGAGGAGCTACTGTTCTTGTCAGTTTCCTAAGCAGAGTTGAACTAGATATGGCCCGTGTGTGTAGGAAGCACAGATCTTTTGTTCTGAGCAAGCTCACTGTTCTGGTTCTTTAGGAAACCCAGAAGAGTAGAAGAGTGCTCTTTTCTCAAAAGCAGAGTGTGTTTCTTGTAAGGTGAGCTAGGATTTGTTTCCCAGTTCTAAATGGAGTTGAATTACATGCAGTTTCTTGTCCTATGAGCAAGAGTTGGTTTCTGGTAAGAAGTGTCACTATTGCGCTCCTATTGCCATACACAGTGCAAACAACACTCGCTACTGTTCTTTGCAAGTACAGTGTATTTGACAGAAGAGGAGCTACTGTTCTTGTCAGTTTCCTAAGCAGAGTTGAACTAGATATGGCCCGTGTGTGTAGGAAGCACAGTTCTTTTGTTCTGAGCAATCTCACTGTTCGGACCCCATAGGAAACACAATAGAGTAGAAGAGTGCTCTTTTCTCAAAAGCAGAGTGTGTTTCTTGTAAGGCGAGCTAGCGTTTGTTTCCCAGTCCTAAATGGAGTTGAATCACATGCAGTTTCTGATCCTAGTAGCAAGACTTGTTTTCTGGTAAGAGGAGTCACTATTGCGCTCCCATTGTCATAAACAGGGCAAATAGCACTGGCGTCTGTTGCCAGCATGTACAGTGTATTGGACTGAAGAGGATCTACTGTTCTTGTCAGTTTCCTAGGCAGAGTTGAACTAGATATAGCCCATGTGTGTAGGAAGCACATTCTTTTGTTCTGAGCAAGCTCACACTTTTGGCCCTATAGGAAACACAGTAGAGTAGAAGAGTGCTCTTTTCTCAAAAGCAGACTGTGTTTCTTGTAAGGCGAGCTAGCTTTTGTTTCCCAGTCCTAAATGGAGTTGAATCACATGCAGTTTCTGGTCCTATGAGCAAGAGTTGTTTTCTGGTAAGAAGAGTCACTATTGTGCTCCCTTTGCCATTCACAGGGCTAATAGCACTCGCGTCTGTTCCCAGCAAGTACAGTGTATTGGACTGAAGAGGATCTACTGTTTTTGTCAGTTTCCTAAGCAGAGTTGAACTAGATATGGCCCGTGTGTGTAGGAAGCACAGTTCTTTTGTTCTGAGCAAGCTCACTGTTCGGACCCCATAGGAAACACAGTAGAATAGAAGAGTTCTCTTTTCTCAAAAGCAGAGTGTGTTTCTTGTAAGGCGAGCTAGCGTTTGTTTCCCAGTCCAAAATCGAGTTGAATCACATGCATTTTCTGGTCCTACGAGCAAGGGATGTTTTCTGGTAAGGAAAGTCACTATTGTGCTCCCTTTGCCATAAACAGTGCAAATAGCACTCGCGTCTGTTCCCAGCAAGTACAGTGTATTGGACTGAAGAAGAGCTACTGTTCTTGTCAGTTTCCTAAGCAGAGTTGAACTAGACATGGCCCGTGTGTGTAGGAAGCACAGTTCTTTTTTTCTGAGCAAGCTCACTGTTCTGGCCCTATAGGAAACACAGAAGAGTAGAAGAGTGCTCTTTCCTCAGAAGCAGAGTGTGTTTCTTGTAATGCGAGCTAGCGTTTGTTTCCCAGTCCTAAATGGAGTTGAATCACATGAAGTTTCTGGTCCTACGAGCAATAGTTGTTTTCTGGTAAGAAGAGTCACTATTGTGCTACCATTGCCATACACAGTGCAAATAGCACTCGCGTCTGTTCCCAGCAAGTACAGTGTATTGGACAGAAGAGGAGCTACTGTTCTTGTCAGTTTCTTAAGGAGAGTTGAACTAGCTATGGCCCGTGTGTGTAGGAAGCACAGTTCTTTTGTTCTGAGCAAGCTCAATTTTTGGACCAAATAGTAAACACAGTAGAGTAGAAGAGTGCTCTTTTCTCAAAAGCAGAGTGTGTTTCTTTTAAGGCTAGCTAGTGTTTGTTTCCCAGTTCTAAATGGAGTTGAATCACATGCAGTTTCTGGTCCTACGAACAAGAGTTGTTTTCTGGCAAGGAAAGTCACTATTGCGCTCCATTTGCCCTACACAAGGCAAATAGCACTCGTGTCTTTTCCCAGCAAGTACAGTGTATTGGACTGAATAGGAGCTACTGTTCTTGTCAGTTTCCTAAGCAGAGTTGAACTAGATATGATCCGTGTGTGTAGGAAGCACAGTTCTTTTGTTCTGAGCAAGCTCACTGTTTGGACCCCATAGGAAACACAGTAGAGTAGAAGAGTGCTCTTTTCTCTAAAGCAGAGTGTGTTTCTCATAAGGAGAGCTAGCGTTTGTTTCCCAGTCCTAAATGGAGTTGAATCCCATGCAGTTTCTGGTTGTATGAGCAAGAGTTGTTTTTTGGTAAGAAGAGTCACTATTGTGCTGCCATTGCCATACACAGGACAAATAGCACTGGCGTCTCTTCGCATCAAGTACAGTGTATTGGACTGAAGAGGATCTACTGTTCTTGTCAGGTTCCTAAGCAGATTTGAACTAGATATGGCCGTGTGTGTAGGAAGCACAGTTTTTTTTGTTCTGAACAAGCTCACTGTTCGGACTCCATAGGAAACACAGTAGAGTAGAAGAGTGCTCTTTTCTCAAAAGCAGAGTGTGTTTCATGTAAAGCGAGCTAGCATTTGTTTCCTAGACCTAAATAGAGTTGAATCACATGCAGTTTCTGGTCCTACGAGCAAGAGTTGTTTTCTGGTAAGAAGAGTCACTATTGTGCTCCCATTGCCATACACAGTGCAAATAGAACTCGCGTCTGTTCCCAGCAAGTAAGTTGTATCGGACTGAAGAGGAGCTACTGTTCTTGTCAGTTTCCTAAGCTGAGTTGAACTAGATATGGCCCGTGTGTGGGAAGCACATTTCTTTTGTTCTGAGCAAGCTCACTGTTCTGGCCCTATAATAAACACAGTAGAGTAGAAGAGTGCTCTTTTCTCTAAAGCAGAGTGTGTTTCTTGTAAGGCGAGCTTGCGTTTGTTTCCCAGACCTCAATGGAGTTGAATCAAATGCAATTTCTGGTCCTACGAGCAAGAGTTTTTTTATGGTTAGAATAGTCACTATTGCGCTGCCATTGCCATACACAGGACAAATAGCACTGGCGTCTGTTCGCAGCAAGTACAGTGAATTGGACTGAAGAGGATCTACGGCTCTTGTCTGGTTCATAAGTAGAATTGAACTAGGTATGACCGTGTGTGTAGGAAGCACATTTCTTTTGTTCTGAGCAAGCTCACTGTTTGGACCCCATAGGAAACACAGTAGAGTAGAAGAGTGCTCTTTTCTCAAAAGCAGAGTGTGTTTCTTGTAAGGCGAGCTAGCATTTGTTTCCCAGTCCTAAATGGAGTTGAATCACATGCAGTTTCTGGTTCTACGAGCAAGAGTTGTTTTCTGGTAAGGAAAGTCACTATGGCGCTCCCATTGCCATACACAGTGCAAATAGCACTCCCGTCTGTTCCCAGCAAGTACAGTGTATTGGACTGAAGAGGAGCTACTGTTCTTGTCAGTTTCCTAAGCAGAGTTGAACTAGATATGTCCCGTGTGTCTAGGAAGCACAGTTCATTTGTTCTGAGCAAGCTCACCGTTCTGGCCCTATAGGAAACACAGTAGAGTAGAAGAGTGCTCTTTTCTCAAAAGCAGATTGTGTTTTTGTAAGGCGAGCTAGCGTTTGTGTCCTAGTCCTAAATGGAGTTGAATCAAATGCAGTTTCTGGTCCTATGAACAAGAGTTGTTTTCTGGTAAGGAAAGACACTATTGCGCTCCATTTGCCCTACACAAGGCAAATAGCACTCGTGTCTTTTCCCAGCAAGTACAGTGTATTGGACTGAATAGGAGCTACTGTTCTTGTCAGTTTCCTAAGCAGAGTTGAACTAGATATGATCCGTGTGTGTAGGAAGCACAGTTCTTTTGTTCTGAGCAAGCTCACTGTTTGGACCCCATAGGAAACACAGTAGAGTAGAAGAGTGCTCTTTTCTCTAAAGCAGAGTGTGTTTCTCATAAGGAGAGCTAGCGTTTGTTTCCCAGTCCTAAATGGAGTTGAATCCCATGCAGTTTCTGGTTGTATGAGCAAGAGTTGTTTTTTGGTAAGAAGAGTCACTATTGTGCTGCCATTGCCATACACAGGACAAATAGCACTGGCGTCTCTTCGCATCAAGTACAGTGTATTGGACTGAAGAGGATCTACTGTTCTTGTCAGGTTCCTAAGCAGACTTGAACTAGATATGGCCGTGTGTGTAGGAAGCACAGTTTTTTTTGTTCTGAACAAGCTCACTGTTCGGACTCCATAGGAAACACAGTAGAGTAGAAGAGTGCTCTTTTCTCAAAAGCAGAGTGTGTTTCATGTAAAGCGAGCTAGCATTTGTTTCCTAGACCTAAATAGAGTTGAATCACATGCAGTTTCTGGTCCTACGAGCAAGAGTTGTTTTCTGGTAAGAAGAGTCACTATTGTGCTCCCATTGCCATACACAGTGCAAATAGAACTCGCGTCTGTTCCCAGCAAGTAAGTTGTATCGGACTGAAGAGGAGCTACTGTTCTTGTCAGTTTCCTAAGCTGAGTTGAACTAGATATGGCCCGTGTGTGGCAAGCACATTTCTTTTGTTCTGAGCAAGCTCACTGTTCTGGCCCTATAGGAAACACATTAGAGTAGAAGAGTGCTCTTTTCTCTGAAGCAGAGTGTGTTTCTTGTAAGGCGAGCTTGCGTTTGTTTCCCAGACCTCAATGGAGTTGAATCAAATGCAATTTCTGGTCCTACGAGCAAGAGTTTTTTTATGGTTAGAATAGTCACTATTGCGCTGCCATTGCCATACACAGGACAAATAGCACTGGCGTCTGTTCGCAGCAAGTACAGTGAATTGGACTGAAGAGGATCTACGGCTCTTGTCTGGTTCATAAGTAGAATTGAACTAGGTATGACCGTGTGTGTAGGAAGCACATTTCTTTTGTTCTGAGCAAGCTCACTGTTTGGACCCCATAGGAAACACAGTAGAGTAGAAGAGTGCTCTTTTCTCAAAAGCAGAGTGTGTTTCTTGTAAGGCGAGCTAGCATTTGTTTCCCAGTCCTAAATGGAGTTGAATCACATGCAGTTTCTGGTTCTACGAGCAAGAGTTGTTTTCTGGTAAGGAAAGTCACTATGGCGCTCCCATTGCCATACACAGTGCAAATAGCACTCCCGTCTGTTCCCAGCAAGTACAGTGTATTGGACTGAAGAGGAGCTACTGTTCTTGTCAGTTTCCTAAGCAGAGTTGAACTAGATATGTCCCGTGTGTCTAGGAAGCACAGTTCATTTGTTCTGAGCAAGCTCACCGTTCTGGCCCTATAGGAAACACAGTAGAGTAGAAGAGTGCTCTTTTCTCAAAAGCAGATTGTGTTTTTGTAAGGCGAGCTAGCGTTTGTTTCCTAGTCCTAAATGGAGTTGAATCAAATGCAGTTTCTGGTCCTATGAACAAGAGTTGTTTTCTGGTAAGGAAAGACACTATTGTGCTCCCTTTGCCCTACACAAGGCAAATAGCACTCGCGTCTTTTCCCAGCAAGTACAGTGTATTGGACTGAATAGGAGCTACTGTTCTTGTCAGTTTCCTAAGCAGAGTTGAATTAGATATGGTCGGTGTGTGTAGGAAGCACAGTTCTTTTGTTCTGAGCAAGCTCACTGTTTGGACCCCATAGGAAACACAGTAGAGTAGAAGAGTGCTCTTTTCTCTAAAGCAGAGTGTGTTTCTTGTAAGGAGAGCTAGCGTTTGTTTCCCAGTCCTAAATGGAGTTGAATCCCATGCAGTTTCTGGTCCTACGAGCAAGAGTTGTTTTCTGGTAAGAAGAGTCACTATTGCGCTGCCATTGCCATACACAGGACAAATAGCACTGTTGTCTGTTCCCAGCAGTACAGTGTATTGTACGGAAGAGGATCTACTGTTCTTGTCAGGTTCCTAAGCAGAATTCAACTAGGTATGGCCGTGTGTGTAGGAAGCACAGTTCTTTTGTTCTGAGCAAGTTCACTGTTCAGACCTCTTAGGAAACACAGTAGATAGAAGAGTGTTTTTTTCTCTAAATCAGAGTGTGTTTCTTGTAAGGCGAGCTAGCGTTTGTTTCCGAGTCCTAAATGGAGTTGAATCACATGCAGTCTCTTTTCCTACGAGCAAGAGTTGTTTTCTGGTAAGAAGAGTCACTATTGCGCTCCTATTGCCATACACAGTGCAAAAACACTCGCAACTGTTCTTTGCAAGTACAGTGTATTTGACAGAAGAGGAGCTACTGTTCTTGTCAGTTTCCTAAGCTTCATTGAACTAGATATGGCCCGTGTGTGTAGGAAGCACAGTTCTTTTGTTCTGAGCTAGCTCACTCTTCTGGCTATAGGAAACACAGTAGATTAGAAGAGTGCTCTTTTCTCAAAAGCAGAGTGTGTTTCTTGTAAGGCGAGCTTGCGTTTGTTTCCCAGTCCTAAATGGAGTTGAATCACATGCAGTTTCTGGTCCTACAAGCAAGAGTTGTTTTCTGGAAAGGAAAGTCACTATTGTGTTCCCTTTGCCATACACAGTGCAAATAGCACTCGCGTCTGTTCCCAGCAATTACAGTGTATTGGTCTGAAGAGGAGCTACTGCTCTTGTCAGTTTCCTAAGCAGAGTTGAACTAGATATAGCCCGTGTGTGTAGGAACTACAGTTCTTTTGTTCTGAGCAAGCTCACTGTTCGGACCCCATAGGAAACACAGTAGAATAGAAGAGTGCTCTTTTCTCAAAAGCAGAGTGTGTTTCTTGTAAGGCGAGCTAGCGTTTGTTTCCCAGTCCTAAATGGAGTTGAATCACATGCAGTTTCTGGTCCTACGAGCAAGAGTTGTTTTCTGGTACGAAGAGTCACTATTGCGCTCCCATTGTCATACACAGGGCAAATAGCACTGGCGAATGTTCCCAGCATGTAAAGTGTATTGGGCTGAAGATGATCTACTGTTCTTGTCAGTTTCCTAAGCAGAGTTGAACTAGATATGGCCCGTGTGTTTAGGAAGCACAGTTCTTTTGTTCTGAGCAAGCTCAATTTTTGTTCCAAATAGTAAACACAGTAGAGTAGAAGAGTGCTCTTTTCTCAAAAGCAGTGTGTGTTTCTTGTAAGGCTAGCTAGTGTTTGTTTCCCAGTTCTAAATAACGTTGAATCACATGCAGTTTTTGGTCCTATGAGCAAGGGATGTTTTCTGGTAAGGAAAGTCACTATTGTGCTCCCTTTGCCATAAACAGTGCAAATAGCACTCGTGTCTGTTCCCAGCAAGTACTGTGTATTGGACTGAAGAGGAGCTACTGTTCTTGTCAGTTTCCCAAGCAGAGTTGAACGAGATATGGCCCGTGTGTGTAGGAAGCACAGTTCTTTTGTTCTGAGCAAGCTCACTGTTCTGGTCCTTTAGGAAACACAGAAGAGTAGAAGAGTGCTCTTTTCTCAAAAGCAGAGTGTGTTTCTTTTAAGGTGAGCTAAGGTTGTTTCCCAGTCCTAAATGGAGTTGAATTACATGCATTTTCTTGTCCTATGAGCAAGAGTTGTTTTCTGGAAAGGAAAGTCACTATTGCGCTCCCATTGCCATACACAGTGCAAAAAACACTCGCTACTGTTCTTTGCAAGTACAGTGTATTGGACAGAAGAGGAGCTACTGTTCTTGTCAGTTTCCTAAGCAGAGTTGAACGAGATATGGCCCGTGTGTGTAGGAAGCACAGTTCTTTTGTTCTGAGCAAGCTCACTGTTTGGACACCATAGGAAAAACAGTAGAGCAGAAGAGTGCTCTTTCTCAAAAGCAGAGTGTATTTCTTGTAAGGCCAGCTAGCGTTTGTTTCCCAGTCCTAAATGGAGTTGAATCACATGTAGTTTCTGATCCTAGGAGCAAGAGTTTTTTCTGGTAAGAAGAGTCACTATTGTGCTCCCATTGTCAAACCCAGGGCAAATAGCACTGGCGTCTGTTCCCAGCATGTACAGTGTATTGGACTGAAGAGGATCTACTGTTCTTATCAGGTTCCTAAGCAGAATTGAACTAGATATGGCCGTGTGATAGGAAGCACAGTTCTTTTGTTCTCAGCAAGCTCACTGTTCGGACTCCATAGGAAACACAGTAGAGTAGAAGAGTGCTCTTTTCTCAAAAGCAGAGTGTGTTTTTTGTAAGGCAAGCTAGCGTTTCTTTCCCAGTCCTAAATGGAGTTGAATCACATGCAGTTTCTGGTCCTACGAGCAAGAGTTGTTTTCTGGTAAGTAAAGTCACTATTGCGCTCTCATTGCCATACACAGTGCAAATAGCACTCGCGTCTGTTCCCGGCAAGTACAGTGTATTGGACTGAAGAGGAGCTACTGTTTTTGTCAGTTTCCTAAGCAGAGTTGAACTAGATATGGTTCATGTGTGCAGGAAGCACAGTTCTTTTGTTCTGAGCAAGCTCACTGTTCGGACCACATATTAAACAGAGTAGAATAGAAGAGTGCTCTTTTCTCAAAAGCAGAGTGTGTTTCTTGTAATGCGAGCTAGCGTTTGTTTCCTAGTCCTAAATGGAGTTGAATCACATGCAGTTTCTGGTCCTACGAGCAAGAGTTGTTTTCTGGTAAGGAAAGTCACTATTGCGCTCCCCATTGCCATACACAGTGCAAATAGCACTCCCGTCTGTTCCCAGTAAGTACAGTGTATTGGACTGAAGAGGAGCTACTGTTCTTCTCAGTTTCCTAAGCAGAGTTGAACTAGATATGGCCCGTGTGTCTAGGAAGCACAGTTCATTTGTTCTGAGCAAGCTCACTGTTCTGGCCCTATAGGAAACACAGTAGAGAAGAAGAGTGCTCTTTTCTCAAAAGCAGAGTGTGTTTTTGTAAGGTGAGCTAGCGTTTGTTTCCTAGTCCTAAATGGAGTTGAATCACATGCAGTTTCTGGTCCTACGAACAAGAGTTGTTTTCTGGCAAGGAAAGTCACTATTGCGCTCCATTTGCCCTACACAAGGCAAATAGCACTCGTGTCTTTTCCCAGCAAGTACAGTGTATTGGACTGAATAGGAGCTACTGTTCTTGTCAGTTTCCTAAGCAGAGTTGAACTAGATATGATCCGTGTGTGTAGGAAGCACAGTTCTTTTGTTCTGAGCAAGCTCACTGTTTGGACCCCATAGGAAACACAGTAGAGTAGAAGAGTGCTCTTTTCTCTAAAGCAGAGTGTGTTTCTCATAAGGAGAGCTAGCGTTTGTTTCCCAGTCCTAAATGGAGTTGAATCCCATGCAGTTTCTGGTTGTATGAGCAAGAGTTGTTTTTTGGTAAGAAGAGTCACTATTGTGCTGCCATTGCCATACACAGGACAAATAGCACTGGCGTCTCTTCGCATCAAGTACAGTGTATTGGACTGAAGAGGATCTACTGTTCTTGTCAGGTTCCTAAGCAGACTTGAACTAGATATGGCCGTGTGTGTAGGAAGCACAGTTTTTTTTGTTCTGAACAAGCTCACTGTTCGGACTCCATAGGAAACACAGTAGAGTAGAAGAGTGCTCTTTTCTCAAAAGCAGAGTGTGTTTCATGTAAAGCGAGCTAGCATTTGTTTCCTAGACCTAAATAGAGTTGAATCACATGCAGTTTCTGGTCCTACGAGCAAGAGTTGTTTTCTGGTAAGAAGAGTCACTATTGTGCTCCCATTGCCATACACAGTGCAAATAGAACTCGCGTCTGTTCCCAGCAAGTAAGTTGTATCGGACTGAAGAGGAGCTACTGTTCTTGTCAGTTTCCTAAGCTGAGTTGAACTAGATATGGCCCGTGTGTGGGAAGCACATTTCTTTTGTTCTGAGCAAGCTCACTGTTCTGGCCCTATAGGAAACACATTAGAGTAGAAGAGTGCTCTTTTCTCTGAAGCAGAGTGTGTTTCTTGTAAGGCGAGCTTGCGTTTGTTTCCCAGACCTCAATGGAGTTGAATCAAATGCAATTTCTGGTCCTACGAGCAAGAGTTTTTTTATGGTTAGAATAGTCACTATTGCGCTGCCATTGCCATACACAGGACAAATAGCACTGGCGTCTGTTCGCAGCAAGTACAGTGAATTGGACTGAAGAGGATCTACGGCTCTTGTCTGGTTCATAAGTAGAATTGAACTAGGTATGACCGTGTGTGTAGGAAGCACATTTCTTTTGTTCTGAGCAAGCTCACTGTTTGGACCCCATAGGAAACACAGTAGAGTAGAAGAGTGCTCTTTTCTCAAAAGCAGAGTGTGTTTCTTGTAAGGCGAGCTAGCATTTGTTTCCCAGTCCTAAATGGAGTTGAATCACATGCAGTTTCTGGTTCTACGAGCAAGAGTTGTTTTCTGGTAAGGAAAGTCACTATGGCGCTCCCATTGCCATACACAGTGCAAATAGCACTCCCGTCTGTTCCCAGCAAGTACAGTGTATTGGACTGAAGAGGAGCTACTGTTCTTGTCAGTTTCCTAAGCAGAGTTGAACTAGATATGTCCCGTGTGTCTAGGAAGCACAGTTCATTTGTTCTGAGCAAGCTCACCGTTCTGGCCCTATAGGAAACACAGTAGAGTAGAAGAGTGCTCTTTTCTCAAAAGCAGATTGTGTTTTTGTAAGGCGAGCTAGCGTTTGTTTCCTAGTCCTAAATGGAGTTGAATCAAATGCAGTTTCTGGTCCTATGAACAAGAGTTGTTTTCTGGTAAGGAAAGACACTATTGTGCTCCCTTTGCCCTACACAAGGCAAATAGCACTCGCGTCTTTTCCCAGCAAGTACAGTGTATTGGACTGAATAGGAGCTACTGTCTTGTCAGTTTCCTAAGCAGAGTTGAATTAGATATGGTCGGTGTGTGTAGGAAGCACAGTTCTTTTGTTCTGAGCAAGCTCACTGTTTGGACCCCATAGGAAACACAGTAGAGTAGAAGAGTGCTCTTTTTCTCTAAAGCAGAGTGTGTTTCTTGTAAGGAGAGCTAGCGTTTGTTTCCCAGTCCTAAATGGAGTTGAATCCCATGCAGTTTCTGGTCCTACGAGCAAGAGTTGTTTTCTGGTAAGAAGAGTCACTATTGCGCTGCCATTGCCATACACAGGACAAATAGCACTGTTGTCTGTTCCCAGCAGTACAGTGTATTGTACGGAAGAGGATCTACTGTTCTTGTCAGGTTCCTAAGCAGAATTCAACTAGGTATGGCCGTGTGTGTAGGAAGCACAGTTCTTTTGTTCTGAGCAAGTTCACTGTTCAGACCTCTTAGGAAACACAGTAGATAGAAGAGTGTTTTTTTCTCTAAATCAGAGTGTGTTTCTTGTAAGGCGAGCTAGCGTTTGTTTCCGAGTCCTAAATGGAGTTGAATCACATGCAGTCTCTTTTCCTACGAGCAAGAGTTGTTTTCTGGTAAGAAGAGTCACTATTGCGCTCCTATTGCCATACACAGTGCAAAAACACTCGCAACTGTTCTTTGCAAGTACAGTGTATTTGACAGAAGAGGAGCTACTGTTCTTGTCAGTTTCCTAAGCTTCATTGAACTAGATATGGCCCGTGTGTGTAGGAAGCACAGTTCTTTTGTTCTGAGCTAGCTCACTCTTCTGGCTATAGGAAACACAGTAGATTAGAAGAGTGCTCTTTTCTCAAAAGCAGAGTGTGTTTCTTGTAAGGCGAGCTTGCGTTTGTTTCCCAGTCCTAAATGGAGTTGAATCACATGCAGTTTCTGGTCCTACAAGCAAGAGTTGTTTTCTGGAAAGGAAAGTCACTATTGTGTTCCCTTTGCCATACACAGTGCAAATAGCACTCGCGTCTGTTCCCAGCAATTACAGTGTATTGGACTGAAGAGGAGCTACTGCTCTTGTCAGTTTCCTAAGCAGAGTTGAACTAGATATAGCCCGTGTGTGTAGGAACTACAGTTCTTTTGTTCTGAGCAAGCTCACTGTTCGGACCCCATAGGAAACACAGTAGAATAGAAGAGTGCTCTTTTCTCAAAAGCAGAGTGTGTTTCTTGTAAGGCGAGCTAGCGTTTGTTTCCCAGTCCTAAATGGAGTTGAATCACATGCAGTTTCTGGTCCTACGAGCAAGAGTTGTTTTCTGGTACGAAGAGTCACTATTGCGCTCCCATTGTCATACACAGGGCAAATAGCACTGGCGAATGTTCCCAGCATGTAAAGTGTATTGGGCTGAAGATGATCTACTGTTCTTGTCAGTTTCCTAAGCAGAGTTGAACTAGATATGGCCCGTGTGTTTAGGAAGCACAGTTCTTTTGTTCTGAGCAAGCTCAATTTTTGTTCCAAATAGTAAACACAGTAGAGTAGAAGAGTGCTCTTTTCTCAAAAGCAGTGTGTGTTTCTTGTAAGGCTAGCTAGTGTTTGTTTCCCAGTTCTAAATAACGTTGAATCACATGCAGTTTTTGGTCCTATGAGCAAGGGATGTTTTCTGGTAAGGAAAGTCACTATTGTGCTCCCTTTGCCATAAACAGTGCAAATAGCACTCGTGTCTGTTCCCAGCAAGTACTGTGTATTGGACTGAAGAGGAGCTACTGTTCTTGTCAGTTTCCCAAGCAGAGTTGAACGAGATATGGCCCGTGTGTGTAGGAAGCACAGTTCTTTTGTTCTGAGCAAGCTCACTGTTCTGGTCCTTTAGGAAACACAGAAGAGTAGAAGAGTGCTCTTTTCTCAAAAGCAGAGTGTGTTTCTTTTAAGGTGAGCTAAGGTTGTTTCCCAGTCCTAAATGGAGTTGAATTACATGCATTTTCTTGTCCTATGAGCAAGAGTTGTTTTCTGGAAAGGAAAGTCACTATTGCGCTCCCATTGCCATACACAGTGCAAACAACACTCGCTACTGTTCTTTGCAAGTACAGTGTATTGGACAGAAGAGGAGCTACTGTTCTTGTCAGTTTCCTAAGCAGAGTTGAACGAGATATGGCCCGTGTGTGTAGGAAGCACAGTTCTTTTGTTCTGAGCAAGCTCACTGTTTGGACACCATAGGAAAAACAGTAGAGCAGAAGAGTGCTCTTTTCTCAAAAGCAGAGTGTATTTCTTGTAAGGCCAGCTAGCGTTTGTTTCCCAGTCCTAAATGGAGTTGAATCACATGTAGTTTCTGATCCTAGGAGCAAGAGTTTTTTCTGGTAAGAAGAGTCACTATTGTGCTCCCATTGTCAAACCCAGGGCAAATAGCACTGGCGTCTGTTCCCAGCATGTACAGTGTATTGGACTGAAGAGGATCTACTGTTCTTATCAGGTTCCTAAGCAGAATTGAACTAGATATGGCCGTGTGATAGGAAGCACAGTTCTTTTGTTCTCAGCAAGCTCACTGTTCGGACTCCATAGGAAACACAGTAGAGTAGAAGAGTGCTCTTTTCTCAAAAGCAGAGTGTGTTTTTTGTAAGGCAAGCTAGCGTTTCTTTCCCAGTCCTAAATGGAGTTGAATCACATGCAGTTTCTGGTCCTACGAGCAAGAGTTGTTTTCTGGTAAGTAAAGTCACTATTGCGCTCTCATTGCCATACACAGTGCAAATAGCACTCGCGTCTGTTCCCGGCAAGTACAGTGTATTGGGCTGAAGAGGAGCTACTGTTTTTGTCAGTTTCCTAAGCAGAGTTGAACTAGATATGGTTCATGTGTGCAGGAAGCACAGTTCTTTTGTTCTGAGCAAGCTCACTGTTCGGACCACATATTAAACAGAGTAGAATAGAAGAGTGCTCTTTTCTCAAAAGCAGAGTGTGTTTCTTGTAATGCGAGCTAGCGTTTGTTTCCTAGTCCTAAATGGAGTTGAATCACATGCAGTTTCTGGTCCTACGAGCAAGAGTTGTTTTCTGGTAAGGAAAGTCACTATTGCGCTCCCATTGCCATACACAGTGCAAATAGCACTCCCGTCTGTTCCCAGTAAGTACAGTGTATTGGACTGAAGAGGAGCTACTGTTCTTCTCAGTTTCCTAAGCAGAGTTGAACTAGATATGGCCCGTGTGTCTAGGAAGCACAGTTCATTTGTTCTGAGCAAGCTCACTGTTCTGGCCCTATAGGAAACACAGTAGAGAAGAAGAGTGCTCTTTTCTCAAAAGCAGAGTGTGTTTTTGTAAGGTGAGCTAGCGTTTGTTTCCTAGTCCTAAATGGAGTTGAATCACATGCAGTTTCTGGTCCTACGAACAAGAGTTGTTTTCTGGCAAGGAAAGTCACTATTGCGCTCCATTTGCCCTACACAAGGCAAATAGCACTCGTGTCTTTTCCCAGCAAGTACAGTGTATTGGACTGAATAGGAGCTACTGTTCTTGTCAGTTTCCTAAGCAGAGTTGAACTAGATATGATCCGTGTGTGTAGGAAGCACAGTTCTTTTGTTCTGAGCAAGCTCACTGTTTGGACCCCATAGGAAACACAGTAGAGTAGAAGAGTGCTCTTTTCTCTAAAGCAGAGTGTGTTTCTCATAAGGAGAGCTAGCGTTTGTTTCCCAGTCCTAAATGGAGTTGAATCCCATGCAGTTTCTGGTTGTATGAGCAAGAGTTGTTTTTTGGTAAGAAGAGTCACTATTGTGCTGCCATTGCCATACACAGGACAAATAGCACTGGCGTCTCTTCGCATCAAGTACAGTGTATTGGACTGAAGAGGATCTACTGTTCTTGTCAGGTTCCTAAGCAGACTTGAACTAGATATGGCCGTGTGTGTAGGAAGCACAGTTTTTTTTGTTCTGAACAAGCTCACTGTTCGGACTCCATAGGAAACACAGTAGAGTAGAAGAGTGCTCTTTTCTCAAAAGCAGAGTGTGTTTCATGTAAAGCGAGCTAGCATTTGTTTCCTAGACCTAAATAGAGTTGAATCACATGCAGTTTCTGGTCCTACGAGCGAGAGTTGTTTTCTGGTAAGAAGAGTCACTATTGTGCTCCCATTGCCATACACAGTGCAAATAGAACTCGCGTCTGTTCCCAGCAAGTAAGTTGTATCGGACTGAAGAGGAGCTACTGTTCTTGTCAGTTTCCTAAGCTGAGTTGAACTAGATATGGCCCGTGTGTGGGAAGCACATTTCTTTTGTTCTGAGCAAGCTCACTGTTCTGGCCCTATAATAAACACAGTAGAGTAGAAGAGTGCTCTTTTCTCTAAAGCAGAGTGTGTTTCTTGTAAGGCGAGCTTGCGTTTGTTTCCCAGACCTCAATGGAGTTGAATCAAATGCAATTTCTGGTCCTACGAGCAAGAGTTTTTTTATGGTTAGAATAGTCACTATTGCGCTGCCATTGCCATACACAGGACAAATAGCACTGGCGTCTGTTCGCAGCAAGTACAGTGAATTGGACTGAAGAGGATCTACGGCTCTTGTCTGGTTCATAAGTAGAATTGAACTAGGTATGACCGTGTGTGTAGGAAGCACAGTTCTTTTGTTCAGAGCAAGCTCACTGTTTGGACCCCATAGGAAACACAGTAGAGTAGAAGAGTGCTCTTTTCTCAAAAGCAGAGTGTGTTTCTTGTAAGGCGAGCTAGCATTTGTTTCCCAGTCCTAAATGGAGTTGAATCACATGCAGTTTCTGGTTCTACGAGCAAGAGTTGTTTTCTGGTAAGGAAAGTCACTATGGCGCTCCCATTGCCATACACAGTGCAAATAGCACTCCCGTCTGTTCCCAGCAAGTACAGTGTATTGGACTGAAGAGGAGCTACTGTTCTTGTCAGTTTCCTAAGCAGAGTTGAACTAGATATGTCCCGTGTGTCTAGGAAGCACAGTTCATTTGTTCTGAGCAAGCTCACCGTTCTGGCCCTATAGGAAACACAGTAGAGTAGAAGAGTGCTCTTTTCTCAAAAGCAGATTGTGTTTTTGTAAGGCGAGCTAGCGTTTGTGTCCTAGTCCTAAATGGAGTTGAATCAAATGCAGTTTCTGGTCCTATGAACAAGAGTTGTTTTCTGGTAAGGAAAGACACTATTGTGCTCCCTTTGCCCTACACAAGGCAAATAGCACTCGCGTCTTTTCCCAGCAAGTACAGTGTATTGGACTGAATAGGAGCTACTGTTCTTGTCAGTTTCCTAAGCAGAGTTGAATTAGATATGGTCGGTGTGTGTAGGAAGCACAGTTCTTTTGTTCTGAGCAAGCTCACTGTTTGGACCCCATAGGAAACACAGTAGAGTAGAAGAGTGCTCTTTTCTCTAAAGCAGAGTGTGTTTCTTGTAAGGAGAGCTAGCGTTTGTTTCCCAGTCCTAAATGGAGTTGAATCCCATGCAGTTTCTGGTCCTACGAGCAAGAGTTGTTTTCTGGTAAGAAGAGTCACTATTGCGCTGCCATTGCCATACACAGGACAAATAGCACTGTTGTCTGTTCCCAGCAGTACAGTGTATTGTACGGAAGAGGATCTACTGTTCTTGTCAGGTTCCTAAGCAGAATTCAACTAGGTATGGCCGTGTGTGTAGGAAGCACAGTTCTTTTGTTCTGAGCAAGTTCACTGTTCAGACCTCTTAGGAAACACAGTAGATAGAAGAGTGTTTTTTTCTCTAAATCAGAGTGTGTTTCTTGTAAGGTGAGCTAGCGTTTGTTTCCGAGTCCTAAATGGAGTTGAATTACATGCAGTTTCTTGTCCTATGAGCAAGAGTTGTTTTCTGGTAAGAAGAGTCACTATTGCGCTCCTATTGCCATACACAGTGCAAAAACACTCGCAACTGTTCTTTGCAAGTACAGTGTATTTGACAGAAGAGGAGCTACTGTTCTTGTCAGTTTCCTAAGCTTCATTGAACTAGATATGGCCCGTGTGTGTAGGAAGCACAGTTCTTTTGTTCTGAGCTAGCTCACTCTTCTGGCTATAGGAAACACAGTAGATTAGAAGAGTGCTCTTTTCTCAAAAGCAGAGTGTGTTTCTTGTAAGGCGAGCTTGCGTTTGTTTCCCAGTCCTAAATGGAGTTGAATCACATGCAGTTTCTGGTCCTACAAGCAAGAGTTGTTTTCTGGAAAGGAAAGTCACTATTGTGTTCCCTTTGCCATACACAGTGCAAATAGCACTCGCGTCTGTTCCCAGCAATTACAGTGTATTGGACTGAAGAGGAGCTACTGCTCTTGTCAGTTTCCTAAGCAGAGTTGAACTAGATATAGCCCGTGTGTGTAGGAACTACAGTTCTTTTGTTCTGAGCAAGCTCACTGTTCGGACCCCATAGGAAACACAGTAGAATAGAAGAGTGCTCTTTTCTCAAAAGCAGAGTGTGTTTCTTGTAAGGCGAGCTAGCGTTTGTTTCCCAGTCCTAAATGGAGTTGAATCACATGCAGTTTCTGGTCCTACGAGCAAGAGTTGTTTTCTGGTACGAAGAGTCACTATTGCGCTCCCATTGTCATACACAGGGCAAATAGCACTGGCGAATGTTCCCAGCATGTAAAGTGTATTGGGCTGAAGATGATCTACTGTTCTTGTCAGTTTCCTAAGCAGAGTTGAACTAGATATGGCCCGTGTGTTTAGGAAGCACAGTTCTTTTGTTCTCAGCAAGCTCAATTTTTGTTCCAAATAGTAAACACAGTAGAGTAGAAGAGTGCTCTTTTCTCAAAAGCAGTGTGTGTTTCTTGTAAGGCTAGCTAGTGTTTGTTTCCCAGTTCTAAATAAAGTTGAATCACATGCAGTTTTTGGTCCTATGAGCAAGGGATGTTTTCTGGTAAGGAAAGTCACTATTGTGCTCCCTTTGCCATAAACAGTGCAAATCGCACTCGTGTCTGTTCCCAGCAAGTACTGTGTATTGGACTGAAGAGGAGCTACTGTTCTTGTCAGTTTCCCAAGCAGAGTTGAACGAGATATGGCCCGTGTGTGTAGGAAGCACAGTTCTTTTGTTCTGAGCAAGCTCATTTTTCTGGCCCTATAGGAAACACAGTAGAGTAGAAGAGTGCTCTTTTCTCAAAAGCAGAGTGTGTTTCTTTTAAGGTGAGCTAAGGTTGTTTCCCAGTCCTAAATGGAGTTGAATTACATGCATTTTCTTGTCCTATGAGCAAGAGTTGTTTTCTGGAAAGGAAAGTCACTATTGTGCTCCCATTGCCATACACAGTGCAAACAACACTCGCTACTGTTCTTTGCAAGTACAGTGTATTGGACAGAAGAGGAGCTACTGTTCTTGTCAGTTTCCTAAGCAGAGTTGAACGAGATATGGCCCGTGTGTGTAGGAAGCACAGTTCTTTTGTTCTGAGCAAGCTCACTGTTTGGACACCATAGGAAAAACAGTAGAGCAGAAGAGTGCTCTTTTCTCAAAAGCAGAGTGTATTTCTTGTAAGGCCAGCTAGCGTTTGTTTCCCAGTCCTAAATGGAGTTGAATCACATGTAGTTTCTGATCCTAGGAGCAAGAGTTTTTTCTGGTAAGAAGAGTCACTATTGTGCTCCCATTGTCATACCCAGGGCAAATAGCACTGGCGTCTGTTCCCAGCATGTACAGTGTATTGGACTGAAGAGGATCTACTGTTCTTATCAGGTTCCTAAGCAGAATTGAACTAGATATGGCCGTGTGATAGGAAGCACAGTTCTTTTGTTCTCAGCAAGCTCACTGTTCGGACTCCATAGGAAACACAGTAGAGTAGAAGAGTGCTCTTTTCTCAAAAGCAGAGTGTGTTTTTTGTAAGGCAAGCTAGCGTTTCTTTCCCAGTCCTAAATGGAGTTGAATCACATGCAGTTTCTGGTCCTACGAACAAGAGTTGTTTTCTGGCAAGGAAAGTCACTATTGCGCTCCATTTGCCCTACACAAGGCAAATAGCACTCGTGTCTTTTCCCAGCAAGTACAGTGTATTGGACTGAATAGGAGCTACTGTTCTTGTCAGTTTCCTAAGCAGAGTTGAACTAGATATGATCCGTGTGTGTAGGAAGCACAGTTCTTTTGTTCTGAGCAAGCTCACTGATTGGACCCCATAGGAAACACAGTAGAGTAGAAGAGTGCTCTTTTCTCTAAAGCAGAGTGTGTTTCTCATAAGGAGAGCTAGCGTTTGTTTCCCAGTCCTAAATGGAGTTCAATCCCATGCAGTTTCTGGTTGTATGAGCAAGAGTTGTTTTTTGGTAAGAAGAGTCACTATTGTGCTGCCATTGCCATACACAGGACAAATAGCACTGGCGTCTCTTCTCATCAAGTACAGTGTATTGGACTGAAGAGGATCTACTGTTCTTGTCAGGTTCCTAAGCAGACTTGAACTAGATATGGCCGTGTGTGTAGGAAGCACAGTTTTTTTTGTTCTGAACAAGCTCACTGTTCGGACTCCATAGGAAACACAGTAGAGTAGAAGAGTGCTCTTTTCTCAAAAGCAGAGTGTGTTTCATGTAAAGCGAGCTAGCATTTGTTTCCTAGACCTAAATAGAGTTGAATCACATGCAGTTTCTGGTCCTACGAGCAAGAGTTGTTTTCTGGTAAGAAGAGTCACTATTGTGCTCCCATTGCCATACACAGTGCAAATAGAACTCGCGTCTGTTCCCAGCAAGTAAGTTGTATCGGACTGAAGAGGAGCTACTGTTCTTGTCAGTTTCCTAAGCTGAGTTGAACTAGATATGGCCCGTGTGTGGGAAGCACATTTCTTTTGTTCTGAGCAAGCTCACTGTTCTGGCCCTATAGGAAACACAGTAGAGTAGAAGAGTGCTCTTTTCTCTAAAGCAGAGTGTGTTTCTTGTAAGGCGAGCTTGCGTTTGTTTCCCAGACCTCAATGGAGTTGAATCAAATGCAATTTCTGGTCCTACGAGCAAGAGTTTTTTTATGGTTAGAATAGTCACTATTGCGCTGCCATTGCCATACACAGGACAAATAGCACTGGCGTCTGTTCGCAGCAAGTACAGTGAATTGGACTGAAGAGGATCTACGGCTCTTGTCTGGTTCATAAGTAGAATTGAACTAGGTATGACCGTGTGTGTAGGAAGCACAGTTCTTTTGTTCAGAGCAAGCTCACTGTTTGGACCCCATAGGAAACACAGTAGAGTAGAAGAGTGCTCTTTTCTCAAAAGCAGAGTGTGTTTCTTGTAAGGCGAGCTAGCATTTGTTTCCCAGTCCTAAATGGAGTTGAATCACATGCAGTTTCTGGTTCTACGAGCAAGAGTTGTTTTCTGGTAAGGAAAGTCACTATGGCGCTCTTATTGCCATACACAGTGCAAATAGCACTCCCGTCTGTTCCCAGCAAGTACAGTGTATTGGACTGAAGAGGAGCTACTGTTCTTGTCAGTTTCCTAAGCAGAGTTGAACTAGATATGTCCCGTGTGTCTAGGAAGCACAGTTCATTTGTTCTGAGCAAGCTCACCGTTCTGGCCCTATAGGAAACACAGTAGAGTAGAAGAGTGCTCTTTTCTCAAAAGCAGATTGTGTTTTTGTAAGGCGAGCTAGCGTTTGTGTCCTAGTCCTAAATGGAGTTGAATCAAATGCAGTTTCTGGTCCTATGAACAAGAGTTGTTTTCTGGTAAGGAAAGACACTATTGTGCTCCCTTTGCCCTACACAAGGCAAATAGCACTCGCGTCTTTTCCCAGCAAGTACAGTGTATTGGACTGAATAGGAGCTACTGTTCTTGTCAGTTTCCTAAGCAGAGTTGAATTAGATATGGTCGGTGTGTGTAGGAAGCACAGTTCTTTTGTTCTGAGCAAGCTCACTGTTTGGACCCCATAGGAAACACAGTAGAGTAGAAGAGTGCTCTTTTCTCTAAAGCAGAGTGTGTTTCTTGTAAGGAGAGCTAGCGTTTGTTTCCCAGTCCTAAATGGAGTTGAATCCCATGCAGTTTCTGGTCCTACGAGCAAGAGTTGTTTTCTGGTAAGAAGAGTCACTATTGCGCTGCCATTGCCATACACAGGACAAATAGCACTGTTGTCTGTTCCCAGCAGTACAGTGTATTGTACGGAAGAGGATCTACTGTTCTTGTCAGGTTCCTAAGCAGAATTCAACTAGGTATGGCCGTGTGTGTAGGAAGCACAGTTCTTTTGTTCTGAGCAAGTTCACTGTTCAGACCTCTTAGGAAACACAGTAGATAGAAGAGTGTTTTTTTCTCTAAATCAGAGTGTGTTTCTTGTAAGGCGAGCTAGTGTTTGTTTCCTAGTCCTAAATGGAGTTGAATCACATGCAGTCTCTGGTCCTACGAGCAAGAGTTGTTTTCTGGTAAGAAGAGTCACTATTGTGCTCCCATTGTCATACATAGGGCAAATAGCACTTGCGTCTGTTCCCAGCATGTACAGTGTATTGGACTGAAGAGGGTCTACTGTTCTTGTCAGGTTCCTAAGCAGAGTTGAACTAGATATGGCCCGTGTGTGTAGGAAGCACAGTTCTTTTGTTCTGAGCAAGCTCTCTGTTCTGGCCCTATAGGAAACACAGTAGAGTAGAAGAGTGCTCTTTTCTCAAAAGCAGAGTGTGTTTCTTGTAAGGCGAGCTAGGGTTTGTTTCCCAGTCCTATATGGAGTTTAGTCACATGCAGTTTCTGGTCCTACGAACAAGAGTTGTTTTCTGGTAAGGAAAGTCACTATTGCGCTCCCATTGCCATACACAGTGCAAATAGCACTCGCGTCTGTTCCCAGCAAGTGCAGTGTATTGGACTGAAGAGGATCTACTATTCTTGTCAGTTTCCTAAGCAGAATTGAACTAGATATGACCGTTTGTGTAGGAAGCACAGTTCTTTTGTTCTGATCAAGCTCACTGTTTTGGCCCTATAGGAAACACCTTAGAGTAGAAGAGGGCTCTTTTCTCAAAAGCAGAGTGTGTTTCTTGTAAGGTGAGCTAGCATTTGTTTCCCAGTCCTAAATGGAGTTGAATCTCATGCAGTTTCTGGTCCTATGAGCAAGAGTTGTTTTCTGGTAAGAAGAGTCACTATTGCGTTCCCATTGTCATACACAGGGAAAATAGCACTCGTGTCTGTTCCCAGCAAGTGCAGTGTATTGGACTGAAGAGTTTCTACTGTTCTTGTCAGGTTCCTAAGCAGAATTGAACTAGGTATGGCGGTGTGTGTAGGAAGTACAGTTGTTTTGTTCTGAGCAAGCTCACTGTTTGGACCCGATAGGAAACACAGTAGAGTAGAAGAGTGCTCTTTTCTCAAAAGCAGAGTGTGTTTCTTGTAAGATGAGCTAGCGTTTGTTTCCCAGTCCTAAATGGAGTTGAATCACATGCAGTTTCTTGTCCTACGAGCAAGAGTTGTTTTCTGGTAAGGAAGTCACTATTGTCCCCCCATTGCCATACACAGTGCAAATAGCACTCGCGTTTGTTCCCAGCAAGTACAGTGTATCGGACTGAAGAGGAGCTACTGTTCTTGTCAGTTTCGTAAGCAGAGTTGAACTAGATATGGTCCGTGTGTAGGAAGCACAGTTTTTTGTTCTGAGCAAGCTCACAGTTTGGACCCCATAGGAAACACAGTAGAGTAGAAGAGTGCTCTTTTCTCAAAAGCAGAATGTGTTTCTTGTAAGGCGAGTTAGTGTTTGTTTCCCAGTCCTAAATGGAGTTGAATCACATGCAGTTTCTGCTCCAACAAACAAGAGTTGTTTTCTGGTAAGAAGAGTCACTGTTGCGATGCCATTGCCATACACAGGACAAATAGCCCTGGCGTCTTTTCCCAGCAAGTACAGTGTTTTGGACTGAAGAGGATCTACTGTTCTTGTCAGTTTCCTAAGCAGAGTTGAACTAGATATGGCCCGTGTGTGTAGGAAGCACAGTTCTTTTGTTCTGAGCAAGCTCATTTTTCTGGCCCTATAGGAAACACAGTAGAGTAGAAAAGTGCTCTTTTCTCTAAAGCAGAGTGTGTTTCTTGTAAGGCGAGCTCGAGTTTGTTTCAAAGTCCTAAATGGAGTTGAATCACATGCAGTTTCTGGTCCTACGAGCAAGAGTTGTTTTATGGTAAGAATAGTCACTATTGCGCTGCTATTGCCATACAGAGGACAAATAGCACTGGCGTCTGTTCCCAGCAAGTACAGTCTATTGGACTGAAGAGGATCTACTGTTTTTGTCAGTTTCCTAAGCAGAGTTGAACTAGATATGGTTCATGTGTGCAGGAAGCACAGTTCTTTTGTTCTGAGTAAGCTCACTGTTCGGACCACATATTAAACAGAGTAGAATAGAAGAGTGCTCTTTTCTCAAAAGCAGAGTGTGTTTCTTGTAATGCGAGCTAGCGTTTGTTTCCTAGTCCTAAATGGAGTTGAATCACATGCAGTTTCTGGTCCTACGAGCAAGAGTTGTTTTCTGGTAAGGAAAGTCACTATTGCGCTCCCATTGCCATACACAGTGCAAATAGCACTCCCGTCTGTTCCCAGTAAGTACAGTGTATTGGACTGAAGAGGAGCTACTGTTCTTCTCAGTTTCCTAAGCAGAGTTGAACTAGATATGGCCCGTGTGTCTAGGAAGCACAGTTCATTTGTTCTGAGCAAGCTCACTGTTCTGGCCCTATAGGAAACACAGTAGAGAGGAAGAGTGCTCTTTTCTCAAAAGCAGAGTGTGTTTTTGTAAGGCGAGCTAGCGTTTGTTTCCTAGTCCTAAATGGAGTTGAATCACATGCAGTTTCTGGTCCTACGAACTAGAGTTGTTTTCTGGCAAGGAAAGTCACTATTGCGCTCCATTTGCCCTACACAAGGCAAATAGCACTCGTGTCTTTTCCCAGCAAGTACACTGTATTGGACTGAATAGGAGCTACTGTTCTTGTCAGTTTCCTAAGCAGAGTTGAACTAGATATGATCCGTGTGTGTAGGAAGCACAATTCTTTTGTTCTGAGCAAGCTCACTATTTGGACCCCATAGGAAACACAGTAGAGTAGAAGAGTGCTCTTTTCTCTAAAGCAGAGTGTGTTTCTCATAAGGAGAGCTAGCGTTTGTTTCCCAGTCCTAAATGGAGTTGAATCCCATGCAGTTTCTGGTTGTATGAGCAAGAGTTGTTTTTTGGTAAGAAGAGTCACTATTGTGCTGCCATTGCCATACACAGGACAAATAGCACTGGCGTCTCTTCGCATCAAGTACAGTGTATTGGACTGAAGAGGATCTACTGTTCTTGTCAGGTTCCTAAGCAGACTTGAACTAGATATGGCCGTGTGTGTAGGAAGCACAGTTTTTTTTGTTCTGAACAAGCTCACTGTTCGGACTGCATAGGAAACACAGTAGAGTAGAAGAGTGCTCTTTTCTCAAAAGCAGAGTGTGTTTCATGTAAAGCGAGCTAGCATTTGTTTCCTAGACCTAAATAGAGTTGAATCACATGCAGTTTCTGGTCCTACGAGCAAGAGTTGTTTTCTGGTAAGCAGAGTCACTATTGTGCTCCCATTGCCATACACAGTGCAAAGAGAACTCGCGTCTGTTCCCAGCAAGTAAGTTGTATCGGACTGAAGAGGAGCTACTGTTCTTGTCAGTTTCCTAAGCTGAGTTGAACTAGATATGGCCCGTGTGTGGGAAGCACATTTCTTTTGTTCTGAGCAAGCTCACTGTTCTGGCCCTATAGGAAACACATTAGAGTAGAAGAGTGCTCTTTTCTCTAAAGCAGAGTGTGTTTCTTGTAAGGCGAGCTTGCGTTTGTTTCCCAGACCTCAATGGAGTTGAATCAAATGCAATTTCTGGTCCTACGAGCAAGAGTTTTTTTACGGTTAGAATAGTCACTATTGCGCTGCCATTGCCATACACAGGACAAATAGCACTGGCGTCTGTTCGCAGCAAGTACAGTGAATTGGACTGAAGAGGATCTACGGCTCTTGTCTGGTTCATAAGTAGAATTGAACTAGGTATGACCGTGTGTGTAGGAAGCACAGTTCTTTTGTTCTGAGCAAGCTCACTGTTTGGACCCCATAGGAAACACAGTAGAGTAGAAGAGTGCTCTTTTCTCAAAAGCAGAGTGTGTTTCTTGTAAGGCGAGCTAGCATTTGTTTCCCAGTCCTAAATGGAGTTGAATCACATGCAGTTTCTGGTTCTACGAGCAAGAGTTGTTTTCTGGTAAGGAAAGTCACTATGGCGCTCCCATTGCCATACACAGTGCAAATAGCACTCCCGTCTGTTCCCAGCAAGTACAGTGTATTGGAATGAAGGGGAGCTACTGTTCTTGTCAGTTTCCTAAGCAGAGTTGAACTAGATATGTCCCGTGTGTCTAGGAAGCACAGTTCATTTGTTCTGAGCAAGCTCACTGTTCTGGCCCTATAGGAAACACAGTAGAGTAGAAGAGTGCTCTTTTCTCAAAAGCAGATTGTGTTTTTGTAAGGCGAGCTAGCGTTTGTTTCCTAGTCCTAAATGGAGTTGAATCAAATGCAGTTTCTGGTCCTATGAACAAGAGTTGTTTTCTGGTAAGGAAAGACACTATTGTGCTCCCTTTGCCCTACACAAGGCAAATAGCACTCGCGTCTGTTCCCAGCAAGTACAGTGTATTGGACTGAATAGGAGCTACTGTTCTTGTCAGTTTCCTAAGCAGAGTTGAATTAAATATGGTCGGTGTGTGTAGGAAGCACAGTTCTTTTGTTCTGAGCAAGCTCACAGTTTGGACCCCATAGGAAACACAGTAGAGTAGAAGAGTGCTCTTTTCTCTAAAGCAGAGTGTGTTTCTTGTAAGGAGAGCTAGCGTTTGTTTCCCAGTCCTAAATGGAGTTGAATCCCATGCAGTTTCTGGTCCTACGAGCAAGAGTTGTTTTCTGGTAAGAAGAGTCACTATTGCGCTGCCATTGCCATACACAGGACAAATAGCACTGTTGTCTGTTCCCAGCAGTACAGTGTATTGTACGGAAGAGGATCTACTGTTCTTGTCAGGTTCCTAAGCAGAATTCAACTAGGTATGGCCGTGTGTGCAGGAAGCACAGTTCTTTTGTTCTGAGCAAGTTCACTGTTCAGACCTCTTAGGAGACACAGTAGATAGAAGAGTGTTTTTTTCTCTAAATGAGAGTGTGTTTCTTGTAAGGCGAGCTAGTGTTTGTTTCCTAGTCCTAAATGGAGTTGAATCACATGCAGTCTCTGGTCCTACGAGCAAGAGTTGTTTTCTGGTAAGAAGAGTCACTATTGTGCTCCCATTGTCATACATAGGGCAAATAGCACTTGCGTCTGTTCCCAGCATGTACAGTGTATTGGACTGAAGAGGGTCTACTGTTCTTGTCAGGTTCCTAAGCAGAGTTGAACTAGATATGGCCGTGTGTAGGAAGGACAGTTCTTTTGTTCTGAGCAAGCTCTCTGTTCTGGCCCTATAGGAAACACAGTAGAGTAGAAGAGTGCTCTTTTCTCAAAAGCAGAGTGTGTTTCTTGTAAGGCGAGCTAGCGTTTGTTTCCCAGTCCTATATGGAGTTGAGTCACATGCAGTTTCTGGTCCTACGAACAAGAGTTGTTTTCTGGTAAGGAAAGTCACTATTGCGCTCCCATTGCCATACACAGTGCAAATAGCACTCGCGTCTGTTCCCAGCAAGTGCAGTGTATTGGACTGAAGAGGATCTACTATTCTTGTCAGTTTCCTAAGCAGAATTGAACTAGATATGACCGTTTGTGTAGGAAGCACAGTTCTTTTGTTCTGATCAAGCTCACTGTTTTGGCCCTATAGGAAACACCTTAGAGTAGAAGAGGGCTCTTTTCTCAAAAGCAGAGTGTGTTTCTTGTAAGGTGAGCTAGCGTTTGTTTCCCAGTCCTAAATGGAGTTGAATCTCATGCAGTTTCTGGTCCTACGAGCAAGAGTTGTTTTCTGGTAAGAAGAGTCACTATTGCTTTCCCATTGTCATACACAGGGAAAATAGCACTCGTGTCTGTTCCCAGCAAGTGCAGTGTATTGGACTGAAGAGTTTCTACTGTTCTTGTCAGGTTCCTAAGCAGAATTGAACTAGGTATGGCGGTGTGTGTAGGAAGTACAGTAGTTTTGTTCTGAGCAAGCTCACTGTTTGGACCCGATAGGAAACACAGTAGAGTAGAAGAGTGCTCTTTTCTCAAAAGCAGAGTGTGTTTCTTGTAAGGAGAGCTAGCGTTTGTTTCCCAGTCCTAAATGGAGTTGAATCCCATGCAGTTTCTGGTCCTACGAGCAAGAGTTGTTTTCTGGTAAGGAAGTCACTATTGTCCCCCCATTGCCATACACAGTGCAAATAGCACTCGCGTTTGTTCCCAGCAAGTACAGTGTATCGGACTGAAGAGGAGCTACTGTTCTTGTCAGTTTCGTAAGCAGAGTTGAACTAGATATGGTCCGTGTGTAGGAAGCACAGTTTTTTGTTCTGAGCAAGCTCACAGTTTGGACCCCATAGGAAACACAGTAGAGTAGAAGAGTGCTCTTTTCTCAAAAGCAGAGTGTGTTTCTTGTAAGGCGAGTTAGTGTTTGTTTCCCAGTCCTAAATGGAGTTGAATCATATGCAGTTTCTGCTCCAACAAACAAGAGTTGTTTTCTGGTAAGAAGAGTCACTGTTGCGATGCCATTGCCATACACAGGACAAATAGCCCTGGCGTCTTTTCCCAGCAAGTACAGTGTTTTGGACTGAAGAGGATCTACTGTTCTTGTCAGTTTCCTAAGCAGAGTTGAACCAGATATGGCCCGTGTGTGTAGGAAGCACAGTTCTTTTGTTCTGAGCAAGCTCACTTTTCTGGCCCTATAGGAAACACAGTAGAGTAGAAAAGTGCTCTTTTCTCTAAAGCAGAGTGTGTTTCTTGTAAGGCGAGCTCGAGTTTGTTTCAAAGTCCTAAATGGAGTTGAATCACATGCAGTTTCTGGTCCTACGAGCAAGAGTTGTTTTATGGTAAGAATAGTCACTATTGCGCTGCCATTGCCATACACAGGACAAATAGCACTGGCGTCTGTTCCCAGCAAGTACAGTCTATTGGACTGAAGAGGATCTACTGTTCTTGTCAGGTTCCTAATCAGAATTGAACTAGATATGGCCGTGTGTGTAGGAAGCACAGTTCTTTTTTTCTGAGCAAGCTCACTGTTCAGACACCATAGGAAACACAGTAGAGTAGAAGAGTGCTCTTTTGTCAAAAGCAGAGTGTGTTTCTTGTAAGGCGAGATAGCGTTTGTTATGTAGTCCTTAATGGAGTTCAATCACAGGCAGTTTCCGGTCCTATGAGCAAGAGTTGTTTTCTGGTAAGGAAAGTCACTATTGTGCTCCCATTGCCATACACAGTGCAAATAGCACTGTTGTCTGTTCCCAGCAGTACAGTGTATTGGACTGAAGAGGATCTACTGTTCTTGTCAGGTTCCTAAGCAGAATTGAACTAGGTGTGGCCGTGTGTGTAGGAAGCACAGTTCTTTTGTTCTGAGCAAGTTCACTGTTCAGACCTCTTAGAAAACACAGTAGAGTAGTAGAGTGCTTTTTTCTCTAAATCAGAGTGTGTTTCTTGTAAGGCGAGCTAGTGTTTGTTTCCTAGTCCTAAATGGAGTTGAATCACATGTATTTCTGATCCTAGGAACAAGAGTTGTTTTCTGGTAACAAGAGTCACTATTGTGCTCCCATTGTCATACACAGGGCAAATAGCACTCGCGTCTGTTCCCAGCATGTACAGTGTATTGGACTGAAGAGGGTCTACTGTTCTTGTCAGATTCGTAAGCAGAGTTGAACTAGATATGGCCGTGTGTAGGAAGCACAGTTCTTTTGTTCTGAGCAAGCTCACTGTTCTGGCCCTATAGGAAACACAGTAGAGTAGAAGAGTGCTCTTTTCTCAAAAGCAGAGTGTGTTTCTTGTAAGGCGAGCTATCGTTTCTTTCCCAGTCCTAAATGGAGTTGAATCACATGCAGTTTCTGGTCCTACGAGCAAGGGTTGTTTTATGGTAAGAATAGTCACTATTGCGCTGCCCTTTCCCTACACAGGACAAATAGCACTGTTGTCTCTTCCCAGCAGTACAGTGTATTGGACTGAAGAGGATCTACTGTTCTTGTCAGGTTCCTAAGCAGAATTGAACTAGGTATGGTGGTGTGTGTAGGAAGCACGGTTTTTTTGTTCTGAGCAAGCTCACTGTTCTGGTGCTATAGGAAACACAGTAGAGTAGAAGAGTGCTCTTTTCTCAAAAGCAGAGTGTGTTTCTTGTAAGGCGAGCTAGCGTTTGTTTTCCAGTCCTATATGGAGTTGAATCACATGCAGTTTCTGGTCCTACGAGCAAGAGTTGTTTTCTGGTAAGGAAAGTCACTATTGCGCTCCCATTGCCATACACAGTGCAAATAGCACTCGCGTCTGTTCCCAGCAAGTGCAGTGTATTGGACTGAAGAGGATCTACTATTCTTGTCGGTTTCCTAAGCAGAATTGAACTAGATATGACCGTGTGTGTAGGAAGCACAGTTCTTTTGTTCGGAGCAAGCTCACTGTTTTGGCCCCTTTGGAAACACTTTAGAGTAGAAGAGGGCTCCTTTCTCAAAAGAAGATTGCGTTTCTCATAAGGTGAGCTAGCGTTTCTTTTCTAGTCCTAAATGGAGTTGAATCTCATGCAGTTTCTGGTCCTACGAGCAAGAGTTGTTTTCTGGTAAGAAGAGTTACTATTGCGCTCCAATTGCCATACACAGTGCAAATAGCACGGGCGTCTGTTCCCAGCAAGTACAGTGTATTGGACAGAATAGGATCTACTGTTCTTGTCAGTTTCCTAAGAAGAGTTGAACTAGATATGGTCCATGTGTAGGAAGCACAGTTCTTTTGTTCTCAGCAAGCTCACTGTTCTGGCCCTATAGGAAACATAGTAGAGTAGAAGAGTGCTCTTTTCTCAAAAGCAGAGTGTGTTTCTTGTAAGGCGAGCTAGCGTTTGTTTTCCAGTCCTATATGGAGTTGAATCACATGCAGTTTCTGGTCCTACGAGCAAGAGTTGTTTTCTGATAAGGAAAGTCACTATTGCGCTCCCATTGCCATACACAGTGCAAATAGCACTCGCGTCTGTTCCCAGCAAGTGCAGTGTATTGGACTGAAGAGGATCTACTATTCTTGTCGGTTTCCTAAGCAGAATTGAACTAGATATGACCGTGTGTGTAGGAAGCACAGTTCTTTTGTTCGGAGCAAGCTCACTGTTTTGGCCCCTTTGGAAACACTTTAGAGTAGAAGAGGGCTCCTTTCTCAAAAGAAGATTGCGTTTCTCATAAGGTGAGCTAGCGTTTCTTTTCCAGTCCTAAATGGAGTTGAATCTCATGCAGTTTCTGGTCCTACGAGCAAGAGTTGTTTTCTGGTAAGAAGAGTTACTATTGCGCTCCAATTGCCATACACAGTGCAAATAGCACGGGCGTCTGTTCCCAGCAAGTACAGTGTATTGGACAGAATAGGATCTACTGTTCTTGTCAGTTTCCTAAGAAGAGTTGAACTAGATATGGTCCATGTGTAGGAAGCACAGTTCTTTTGTTCTCAGCAAGCTCACTGTTCTGGCCCTATAGGAAACATAGTAGAGTAGAAGAGTGCTCTTTTCTCAAAAGCAGAGTGTGTTTCTTGTAAGGCGAGCTAGCATTTGTTTCCCAGGCCTAAATGGAGTTGAGTCACATTCAGTTTCTGGTCCTATGAGCAAGAGTTGTTTTCTGGTAAGGAAGTCACTATTGCGCTCCCAGTGCCATACACAGTGCAAAGAGCACTGGCGTCTGTTCCCAGCAAGTACAGTGTATCGGACTGAAGAGGAGCTACTGTTCTTGTCAGTTTCCTAAGCAGAGTTGAACGAGATATGGCCCGTGTGTTTAGGAAGCACAGTTCTTTTGTTCTGAGCAAGCTCACTGTTTGGACCCCATTGGAAAAACAGTAGAGTAGAAGAGTGCTCTTTTCTCAAAAGCAGAGTGTGTTTCTTGTAAGGCTAGCTAGCGTTTGTTTCCCAGTCCTAAATGGAGTTGAATCCCATGCAGTTTCTGGTCCTACGAGCAAGAGTTGTTTTATGGTATGAATAGTCACTATCGCGCTGCCATTGCCATACACAGGACAAATAGCACTGGCGTCTGTTCCCAGCAAGTACAGTGTATTGGACTGAAGAGGATGTACTGTTCTTGTCTGGTTCCTAATCAGAATTGAACTAGATATGGCGGTGTGTGTAGGAAGCACAGTTCTTTTGTTCTGAGCAAGCTCACTGTTCTGGCCCTATAGGAAACACAGTAGAGTAGAAGAGTGCTCTTTTTTCAAAAGCAGAGTGTGTTTCTTGTAAGGCGAGCTAGCGTTTGTTTCCCAGTCTTAAATGGAGTTGAATCACATGCAGTTTCTTGTCCTACGAGCAAGAGTTGTTTTCTGGTAAGGAAGTCACTATTGTCCCCCCATTGCCATACACAGTGCAAATAGCACTCGCGTTTGTTCCCAGCAAGTACAGTGTATTGGACTGAAGAGGAGCTACTGTTCTTGTCAGTTTCGTAAGCAGAGTTGAACTAGATATGGTCCGGGTGTAGGAAGCACAGTTTTTTGTTCTGAGCAAGCTCACTGTTTGGACCCCATTGGAAACACAGTAGAGTAGAAGAGTGCTCTTTTCTCAAAAGCAGAGTGTTTCTTGTAAGGCGAGCTAGAGTTTGTTTCCCAGTCCTAAATGGAGTTGAGATAAATTCAGTTTTTGAACCTACGAGCAAGAGTTGTTTACCGGTTGGACTGCTACTCACATCACCAGGCAGGCTACCTGGAAAACAGGACCCCAAGAAAGACACAGGGATCGCCCAACGACAGAGAAATGGAATGAGATCTACATGAACAGCCTGGACATGAGTGGGGGTAGTGAACGGCGAGGGTCGAGGGAAAGAGAGCTTGGGTGAGTGGGAGATCCCAGCTGGATCAACAACAGAGAGGGAGAACAAGGAATAGGAGACCATGGTAAATGAAGACCACATGAGAATAGGAAGAAACAAAGTGCTAGAGAGGCCCACAGAAATCCACAAAGATACCCCCACAACAGACTGCTGGCAATGGTCGAGAGACAGTCCGAACTGACCTACTCTGGTGATGGGATGGCCAAACACCCTAATTGTCGTGCTAGAAACCTCATCCAACTACTGAGGGATCTGGATGCAGAGATCCATGACTAGGCCCCAGGTGGATCTCTGGGAGTCCAATTAGCGAGAATGAGGAGGGTTTATATGAGCGAGAATTGTTGAGACCAAGGTCGGATAAAGCACAGAGACAAATAGCCAAACAAACGGAAACACATGAAATATGAACCAATGGCTGAGGGGTCACCAACTGGATCAGGCCCTCTGAGTGGGTGAGACAGTTGATTGGCCTGATCTGTTTGGGAGGCATCCAGGCAGTGGCACCGGGTCCTGTGCTCATTGCATGAGTTGGCTGTTTGAAACCTGGGGCCTATGCAGGGTCCCTTGGCTCGGCATGGGAGGAGGGGACTGGACCTACCTGGACTGAGTCCACCAGGTTGATCTCAGTCTGTGGGGAAGGCATTGCACTGGAGGAGATTGGAATGGGGGGCGGGCTGGGGGGAAGGTGAGGGGGGCGGGAGGGGGGAGAACAACGGAAGCTGGGGCTGATATGTAGAACTGAATTGTATTGCAAAATAAAAATTAAAAAAAAAAAAAAGAAGAATCACTATTGCGCTCCAATTGCCATACACAGTGCAAATAGCACTCGCGTCTGTTCCCAGCAAGAACAGAGTATTGGACTGAATAGGAGCTACTCTTCTTGCAGATTCCAAAGCATAGTTGAACTAGATGTGGTCCGTGTGTGTAGGAAGCACAGTTCTTTTGTTCTGAGCAAGCTCACTGTTTGGACCACATAGGAAACACAGTAGAGTAGAAGAGTGCTCTTTTTTCAAAAGCAGAGTGTGTTTCATGTAAGGCGAGCTAGCCTTTGTTTCCCAGTCGTAAATGGAGTTGAATCACATGCAGTTTCTGGTGCTACGAGCAAGAGTTGTTTTCTTTTAAGAAGAGTCAGTATTGTGCTGCCATTGCCATACACAGGACAAATAGCACTGGCGTCTGTTCCCAGCAAGTACAGTGTATTGGACTGAAGAGGATCTACTGTTCTTGTCAGGTTTATAAGCAGAATTGAACTAGATATGGCCGTGTGTGTAGGAAGCACAGTTTTTTTGTTTTGAGCAAGCTCACTGTTCGGACCCCATAAGAAACACAGTAGAGTAGAAGAGTGCTCTTTTCTCTATAGCAGATTGTGTTTCTTGTAAGGCGAGCTAGCATTTGTTTCCCAATCCTAAATGGAGTTGAATCACATACAGTTTCTGGTCCTACGAGCAAGAGTTGTTTTCTGGTAAGGAGAGTCACTATTGCGCTCCCATTGCCATACACAGTGCAAATAGCACTCGCGTCTGTTCCCAGCAAGTACAGTGTATTGGACTGAATAGGAGCTACTGTTCTTGTCAGTTTCCAAAGCAGAGTTGAACTAGATATGGCCCGTGTGTGTAGGAAGCAGAGTTCTTTTGTTTTGAGCAAGTTCACTGTTCAGACCTCTTAGGAAACACAGTAGAGTAGAAGAGTGCTTTTTTCTCTAAATCAGAGTGTGTTTCTTGTAAGGTGAGCTAGTGTTTGTGTCCTAGTCCTAAAAGGAGTTGAATCACATGCAGTCTCTGGTTCTACGAGCAAGAGTTGTTTTCTGGTAAGTAGAGTCACTATTGCGCTGCCATTGCCATACACAGGACAAATAGCACTCGTGTCTGTTCCCAGGACAAATAGCACTCGCGTCTGTTCCCAGCAAGTACAGTGTATTGGACTGAAGAGGAGCTACTGTTCTTGTCAGTTTCCTAAGCAGAGTTGAACTAGATATGGCCCGTGTGTGTAGGAAGCACAGTTCTTTTGTTCTGAGCAAGCTCACACTTCTGGCCCTATAGGAAACACAGTAGAGTAGAAGAGTGCTCTTTTCTCAAAAGCAGAGTGTGTTTCTTGTTGCGAGCTGGCGTTTGTTTCCCAGTCCTAAATGGAGTTGAATCACATGCAGTTTCTGGTCCTACGAGCAAGAGTTGTTTTATGGTAAGAATAGTCACTATTGCGCTGCCATTGTCATACACAGGACAAATAGCACTGGCGTCTGTTCCCAGCAAGTACAGTGTTTTGGACTGAAGAGGATCTACTGTTCTTGTCAGGTTCCTAAGCAGAGTTGAACTAGATATGACCGTGTGTGTAGGAAGCACAGTTTTTTTGTTCTGAGCAAGCTCACTGTTCGGACCCCTTAGGAAACACAGTAGAGTAGAAGGGTGCTCTTTTCTCTAAAGCAGATTGTGTTTCTTGTAAGGCTAACTAGCATTTGTTTCCCAGTCCTAAATGGAGTTGAATCACATACAGTTTCTGGTCTTATGAGCAAGAGTTGTTTTCTGGTAAGGAAATCACTATTGCGCTCCTATTGCCATACACAGTGCAAATAGCACTCGCGTCTGTTCCCAGAAATTACAGTGTATTGGACTGAAGAGGAGCTACTGTTCTTGTCAGTTTCCTAATCAGAGTTGAACTAGATATGGCCCGTGTGTGTAGGAAGCACAGTTCTTTTGTTCTGAGCAAGCTCACTGTTCTGGCCCTATAGGAAACACAGTAGAGTAGAAGAGTGCTCTTTTCTCAAAAGCAGAGTGTTGTTTCTTGTAAGTCGAGCTAGCGTTTGTTTCCCAGTCCTAAATGGAGTTGAATCCCATGCAGTTTCTGGTCCTACGAGCAAGAGTTGTTTTCTGGTAAGAAGAGTCACTATTGCGCTGCCATTGCCATACACAGGACAAGTAGCACTGTTGTCTGTTCCCAGCAGTACAGTGTATTGGACTGAAGAGGATCTACTGTTCTTGTCAGGTTCCTAAGCAGAATTGAACTAGGTGTGGCCGTGTGTGTAGGAAGCACAGTTCTTTTGTTCTGAGCAAGTTCACTGTTCAGACTTCTTAGAAAACACAGTAGAGTAGTAGAGTGCTTTTTTCTCTAAATCAGAGTGTGTTTCTTGTAAGGCGAGCTAGTGTTTGTTTCCTACTCCTAAATGGAGTTGAATCACATGTATTTCTGATCCTAGGAGCAAGAGTTGTTTTCTGGTAACAAGAGTCACTATTGTGCTCCGATTGTCATACACAGGGCAAATAGCACTCGCGTCTGTTCCCAACAAGTGCAGTGTATTGGACTGAAGAGGATCTACTATTCTTGTCGGTTTCCTAAGCAGAATTGAACTAGATATGACCGTGTGTGTAGGAAGCACAGTTCTTTTGTTCGGAGCAAGCTCACTGTTTTGGCCATTGGAAACACTTTAGAGTAGAAGAGGGCTCCTTTCTCAAAAGAAGATTGTGTTTCTCGTAAGGTGAGCTAGCGTTTCTTTCCCAGTCCTAAATGGAGTTGAATCTCATGCAGTTTCTGGTCCTACGAGCAAGAGTTGTTTTCTGGTAAGAAGAGTCACTATTGCGCTCCAATTGCCATACACAGTGCAAATAGCACGCGCGTCTGTTCACAGCAAATACAGTGTATTGGACAGAATAGGAGCTACTGTTCTTGTCAGTTTCCTAAGAAGAGTTGAACTAGATATGGTCCGTGTGTAGGAAGCACAGTTCTTTTGTTCTCAGCAAGCTCACTGTTCTGGCCCTATAGGAAACATAGTAGAGTAGAAGAGTGCTCTTTTCTCAAAAGCAGAGTGTGTTTCTTGTAAGGCGAGCTAGCATTTGTTTCCCAGGCGTAAATGGAGTTGAGTCACATGCAGTTTCTGGTCCTACGAGCAAGAGTTGTTTTCTGGTAAGGAAGTCACTATTGCGCTCCCAGTGCCATACACAGTGCAAAGAGCACTCACGTCTGTTCCCAGCAAGTACAGTGTATTGGACTGAAGAGGAGCTACTGTTCTTGTCAGTTTCCTAAGCAGAGTTGAACGAGATATGGCCCGTGTGTGTAGGAAGCACAGTTCTTTTGTTCTGAGCAAGCTCACTGTTTGGACCCCATTGGAAAAACAGTAGAGTAGAAGAGTGCTCTTTTCTCAAAAGCAGAGTGTGTTTCTTGTAAGGTGAGCTAGCGTTTGTTTCCCAGTCCTAAATGGAGTTGAATCACATGCAGTTTCTGGTCCTACGAGCAAGAGTTGTTTTATGGTAAGAATAGTCACTATTGCGCTGCCATTTCCCTACACAGGACAAATAGCACTGTTGTCTCTTCCAAGCAGTACAGTGTATTGGACTGAAGAGGATCTACTGTTCTTGTCAGGTTCCTAAGCAGAATTGAACTAGGTATGGTGGTGTGTGTAGGAAGCACGGTTTTTTTGTTCTGAGCAAGCTCACTGTTCTGGCCCTATAGGAAACACAGTAGAGTAGAAGAGTGCTCTTTTCTCAAAAGCAGAGTGTGTTTCTTGTAAGGTGAGCTAGCGTTTGTTTCCCAGTCCTAAATGGAGTTGAATCTCATGCAGTTTCTGGTCCTACCAGCAAGAGTTATTTTCTGGTAAGAAGAGTTACTATTGCGCTCCCATTTACATACACAGGGCAAATAGCACTCGCGTCTGTTCCCAACAAGTACAGTGTATTGGACTGAAGAGGAGCTACTGTTCTTGTCAGTTTCCTAAGCAGAATTGGACTAAATATGACCGTGTGTGTAGGAAGCACAGTTCTTTAGTTCTGAGCAAGCTGACTGTTCTGGCCCTATAGGAAACACAGTAGAGTAGAAGAGTGCTCTTTTCTCAAAATTAGAGTGTGTTTCTTGTAAGGCAAGCTAGCGTTTGTTTCCCAGTCCTAAATGGAGTTGAATCACATGCAGTTTCTGGTCCTACGAGCAAGAGTTGTTTTCTGGGAAATAAGTCACTATTGCGTTCCAGGTGCCACACAGTGCAAATAGCACTGGCGTCTGTTCCCAGCAAGTACAGTGTATCAGACTGAAGAGGAGCTACTGTTCTTCTCAGTTTCCTAAGCAGAGTTGAACGAGATATGGCCCGTGTGTAGGAAGCACAGTTCTTTTGTTCTGAGCAAGCTCACTCTTTGGACCCCATTGGAAACACAGTAGAGTAGAAGAGTGCTCTTTTCTCAAAAGCAGAGTGTGTTTCTTTAAGGCGAGCTAGAGTTTGTTTCCCAGTCCTAAATGGAGTTGAATCACATGCAGTTTCTGGTCCTACGAGCAAGAGTTATTTTCTGGTAAGAAGAGTCACTATTGTGCTCCCTTTGAAATACACAGGGCAAATTGCACTGGCGTCTGTTCCCATCATGTACAGTGTATTGGACTGAAGAGGATCTACTGTTCTTGTCAGGTTCCTAAGCAGAGTTGAACTAGATATGGCCCTGTGTGTAGGAAGCACAGTTCTTTTGTTCTGATCAAGCTCACTGTTCTGGCCCTATAGGAAACACAGTAGAGTAGAAGAGTGCTCTTTTCTCTAAAGCAGAGTGTGTTTCTTGTAAGGCGAGCTAGCGTTTGTTTCCCAGTCCTAAATGGAGTTGAATCACATGCAGTTTCTGGTCCTACGAGCAAGAGTTGTTTTATGGTAAGAATAATCACTATTGCGCTGCTATTGCCATACACAGGACAAATAGCACTGTTGTCTCTTCCCAGCAGTACAGTGTATTGGACTGAAGAGGATCTACTGTTCTTGTCAGGTTCCTAAGCAGAATTGAACTAGGTATGGTGGTGTGTGTAGGAAGCACGGTTTTTTTGTTCTGAGCAAGCTCACTGTTCGGACCTCATAGGAAACACAGTAGAGTAGAAGAGTGCTCTTTTCTCAAAAGCAGAGTGTGTTTCTTGTAAGCCGAGCTAGCGTTTGTTTCCCAATCCTATATGGAGTTGAATCACATGCAGTTTCTGGTCCTACGAGCAAGAGTTGTTTTCTGGTAAGAAGAGTCACTATTGCGCTCCCATTGCCATACACAGTGCAAATAGCAATTGCGTCTGTTCCCAGCAAGTGCAGTGTATTGGACTGAAGAGGATCTACTATTCTTGTCAGTTTCCTAAGCAGAATTGAACTAGATATGACCGTGTGTGTAGGAAGCACAGTTCTTTTGTTCTGAGCAAGCTCACTGTTTTGGCCCTTTAGGAAACACAGTAGAGTAGAAGAGTGCTCTTTTCTCAAAAGCAGAGTTTGTTTCTTGTAAGGCGAGCTAGCGTTTGTTTCCCAGTCCTAAATGGAGTTGAGTCACATGCAGTTTTTGCTCCTACGAGCAAGAGTTGTTTTCTGGTAAGAAGAGTCACTATTGTGCTACAATTGCCATACACAGTGCAAATAGCACTCGCGTCTGTTCCCAGCAATTACAGTGTATTGGACTGAATAGGAGCTACTGTTCTTGTCAGTTTCCAAAGCATAGTTGAACTCAATATGGTCCGTGTGTGTAGGAAGCACAGTCCTTTTGTTCTCAGCAAGCTCACTGTTCTGGCCCTATAGGAAACACAGTAGAGTAGAACAGTGCTCTTTTCTCAAAAGCAGAGTGTGTTTCTTGTAAGGCGAGATAGCGTTTGTTTCCCAGTCCTAAATGGAGTTGAATCACATGCAGTCTCTGGTCCTACGAGCAAGAGTTGTTTTCTGGTAAGAAGAGTCACTATTGTGCTCCCATTTTCATACACAGGGCAAATAGCACTGGCGTCTGTTCCCAGCATGTACAGTGTATTGGACTGAAGAGGATCTACTGTTCTTGTCAGGTTCCTAAGCAGAGTTGAACTAGATATGGCCGTGTGTGTAGGAAGCACAGTTTTTTTGTTCTGAGCAAGCTCACCTTTCGGACCCCATAGGAAACAAAGTAGAGTAGAAGAGTGCTCTTTTCTCTAAAGCAGATTGTGTTTCTTGTAAGGCTAGCTAGCTATTGTTTCCCAGTCCTAAATGAAGTTGAATCACATACAGTTTCTGGTCCTACGAGCAAGAGTTGTTTTCTGGTAAGGAAATCACTATTGCGCTCCCATTGCCATACACAGTGCAAATAGCACTCGCGTCTGTTCCCAGAAAGTACAGTGTACTGGACTGAAGAGGAGCTACTGTTCTTGTCAGTTTCCTAAGCAGAGTTAAACTAGATATGGCCCATGTGTGTAGGAAGCACAGTTCTTTTGTTCTGAGCAAGCTCACTGTTCTGGCCCTATAGGAAACACAGTAGAGTAGAAGAGTGCTCTTTTCTCTAAAGCAGAGTGTAAGGCGTGCTAGCGTTTGTTTCCCAGTCCTAAATGGAGTTGAGTCACATGCAGTTTTTTGTCCTACGAGCAAGAGTTGTTTTCTGGTAAGACGAGTCACTATTGTGCTCCAATTGCCATACACAGTGCAAATAGCACTCGCGTCTGTTCCCAGCAAGTACAGTGTATTGGACTTAAGAGGAGCTACTGTTCTTGTCAGGTTCCTAAGCAGAGTTTTACTAGATATGATCCGTGTGTGTAGGAAGCATAGTTCTTTTGTTCTCAGCAAGCTCACTGTTTGGACAACAAGGAAACACAGTAGAGTAGAAGAGTGCTCTTTTCTCAAAAGCAGAGTGTGTTTCTTGTAAGGCGAGCTAGCGTTTGTTTCCCAGTCCTAAATGGAGTTGAATCTCATGCAGTTTCTTGTCCTACCAGCAAGAGATGTTTTCTGGTATGAAGAGTTACTATTGCGCTCCCATTTACATACACAGGGCAAATAGTGCTCGCGTCTGTTCCCAGCAAGTACATTGTATTGGACTGAAGAGGATCTACTATTCTTGTCAGTTTCCTAAGCAGAATTGGACTAGATATGACCATGTGTGTAGGAAGCACAGTTCTTTTGTTCTGAGCAAGCTCACTGTTTTGGCCCTATAGGAAACACAGTAGCGTAGAAGAGTGCTCTTTTCCCAAAAGCAGAGTGTGTTTCTTGTCAGGCGAGCTAGCTTTTGTTTCCCAGTCCAAAATGGAGTTGAGTCACATGCAGGTTTTGCTCCTACGAGCAAGAGTTGTTTTCTGGTAAGAAGAGTCACTATTGCACTCCAATTGCCATACACAGTGCAAATAGCACTCGCGTCTGTTCCCAGCAAGTACAGTGTATTGGACAGAATAGGAGCTACTGTTCTTGTCAGTTTCCTAAGCAGAGTTGAACTAGATATGGTCCGTGTGTTTAGGAAGCACAGTTCTTTTGTTCTCAGCAAGCTCACTGTTCTGGCCCTATAGGAAACACAGTAGAGTAGAACAGTGCTCTTTTTTCAAAAGCAGAGTGTGTTTCTTGTAAGTCGAGCTAGCGTTTGTTTACCAGTCCTAAATGGAGTTGAATCACATGCAGTTTCTGGTCCTACGAGCAAGAGTTGTTTTCTGGTAAGGAAGTCACTATTGCGTTCCCAGTGCCACACAGTGCACATAGCACTCCCGTCTGTTCCCAGCAAGTACAGTGTATCAGAGTGAAGAGGAGCTACTGTTCTTGTCAGTTTCCTAAGCAGAGTTGAACGAGATATGGCCCGTGTGTAGGAAGCACAGTTCTTTTGTTCTGAGCAAGCTCACTGTTTGGACCCCATTGGAAACACAGTAGAGTAGAAGACTGCTCTTTTCTCAAAAGCAGAGTGTGTTTCTTTAAGGCGAGCTAGAGTTTGTTTCTCAGTCCTAAATGGAGTTGAATCACATGCAGTTTCTGGTCCTATGAGCAAGAGTTGTTTTCTGGTAAGAAGAGTCACTATTGTGCTCCCATTGAAATACACAGGGCAAATTGCACTCGCGTCTGTTTCCAAAATGTACAGTGTATTGGACTGAATAGGAGCTACTGTTCTTGTCAGTTTCCAAAGCGTAGTTGAACTAGATATGGTCCGTGTGTGTAGGAAGCACAGTTCTTTTGTTCTCAGAAAGCTCACTGTTCTGGCCCTATAGGAAACACAGTTGAGTAGAAGAGTGCTCTTTTCTCAAAAGCAGAGTGTGTTTCTTGTAAGGTGAGCTACCGTTTGTTCCCCAGTCCTAAATGGAGTTGAATCACATTCAGTTTCTTTTCCTACGAGCAAGAGTTTTTTTCGGGAAAGAAGAGTCACTATTGCGCTGCCATTGCCATACAAAGGACAAATAGCAATGTTGTCTGTTCCCAGCAATACAGTGTATTGGACTGAAGAGGATCTACTGTTCTTGTCAGGTTTATAAGCAAAATTGAATTAGATATGGCCGTGTGTGTAGGAAGCACAATTCTTTTGTTCTGAACAAGCTCACTGTTCGGACCCCATCGGAAACACAGTAGAGTAGAAGAGTGCTCTTTTCTCTAAAGCAGTTTGTGTTTCTTGTCAGGCGAGCTAGCATTTGTTTACCAGTCCTAAATGGAGTTGAATCACATACAGTTCCTGGTCCTACGAGCAAGAGTTGTTTTCTGGTAAGGAAAGTCACTATTGTGCTCCCATTGCCATACACAGTGCAAATAGCACTCGCGTCTGTTCCCAGCAAGTGCAGTGTATTGGACTGAAGAGGATCTACTGTTCTTGTCAGTTTCCTAAGCAGAGTTGAACTAGATATGGCCCGTGTGTGTAGGAAGCACAGTTATTTTGTTCTGAGCAAGCTCACTGTTTTGGCCCTATAGGAAACACAGTAGAGTAGAAAAGTGCTCTTTTCTTTAAAGCAGAGTGTGTTTCTTGTAAGGCAAGCTCGCGTTTGTTTCCCAGTCCTAAATGGAGTTGAATCACATGCAGTTTCTGGTCCTACGAGCAAGAGTTGTTTTATGGTAAGAATAGTCACTATTGTGCTGCCATTGCCATACACAGGACAAATAGCACTGGCGTCTGTTCCCAGCAAGTACAGTGTATTGGACTGAAGAGGATCTACTGTTCTTGTCAGGTTCCTAATCAGAATTGAACTAGATATGGCCGTGTGTGTAGGAAGCACAGTTCTTTTGTTCTGAGCAAGCTCACTGTTCTGGCCCTACAGGAAACACAGTAGTGTAGAAGAGTGCTCTTTTCTCAAAAGCAGAGTGTGTTTCTTATAAGGAGAGCTAGCGTTTGTTTCCCAATCCTAAATGGAGTTGAATCACATGCAGTTTCTTGTCCTACAAGCAAGAGTTGTTTTCTGGTAAGAAGAGTCAATATTGCGCTGCCATTGCCAAACACAGGACAAAGAGCCCTGGAGTCTGTTCCCAGCATGTACAGTGTATTGGAGTGAAGAGGATCTACTGTTCTTGTCAGGTTCCTAAGCAGAATTGAACTAGATATGGCCGTGTGTGTAGGAAGCACAGTTCTTTTGTTCTGAGCAAGCTCACTGTTTGGACCTCTTAGGAAACACAGTAGAGTAGAAGAGTGCTTTTTTCTCTAAATCAGAGTGTGTTTCTTGTAAGGCGAGCTAGTGTTTGTTTCCCAGTCCTAAATGGAGTTGAATCACATGCAGTTTCTGGTCCTACGAGCAAGAGTTGTTTTCTGGTAAGAAGAGTCACTATTGTGCTCCCATTGTCATACACAGGGCAAATAGCACTCGCGTCTGTTCCCAGCATGTACAGTGTATTGGACTGAAGAGCATCTACTGTTCTTGTCAGGTTCCTAAGCAGAATTGAACTAGGTATGGCCGTGTGTGTAGGAAGCACAGTTCTTTTGTTCTGAGCAAGTTCACTGTTCAGACCTCTTAGGAAACACAGTAGAGTAGAAGAGTGCTCTTTTCTCAAAAGCAGAGTGTGTTTCTTGTAAGGCGAGCTAGCATTTGTTTCCCAGTCCTAAATGGAGTTGAATCACATGCAGTTTCTGGTCCTACGAGCAAGAGTTGTTTTCTGGTAAGAAGAGTCACTATTGCGCTCCAAATGCCATACACAGTGCAAATAGTACTCGCATCTGTTCTCTTCAAGTACAATGTATTGGACTGATTAGGAGCTACTGTTCTTGTCAGTTTCCTCAGTAGAGTTGAACTAGATATGGTCCGTGTGTTTAGGAAGCACAGTTTCTTAGTTCTGAGTAAGCTCACTGTTTGGACCCCATTGGAAACACAGTAGAGTAGAAGAGTGCTCTTTTCTCAAAAGCAGAGTGTGTTTCTTGTAAGGCGAGCTAGCGTTTGTTTCCCAGTCCTAAATGGAGTTGAATCACATGCAGTTTCTGGTCCTACGAGCAAGAGTTGTTTTCTGGTAAGAAGAGTCACTATTGTGCTCCCATTGTCATACACAGGGCAAATAGCACTGGCTTCTGTTCCCAGCATGTACAGTGTATTGGACTGAAGAGGAGCTACTGTTCTTGTCAGGTTTATAAGCAAAATTGAATTAGATATGGCCGTGTGTGTAGGAAGCACAGTTCTTTTGTTCTGAACAAGCTCACTGTTCGGACCCCATCGGAAACACAATAGAGTAGAAGAGTGGTCTTTTCTCTAAAGCAGATTGTGTTTCTTGTAAGGCGAGCTAGAGTTTGTTTCCCAGACCTAAATGGATTTGAATCACATGCAGTTTCTGGTCCTAGGAGCAAGAGTTGTTTTCTGGTAAGAAGTGTCACTATTGTGCTCCCATTGAAATACACAGGGCAAATTGCACTCGCGTCTGTTCCCAGCAAGTACAGTGTATTGGACTGAATAGGAGCTACTGTTCTTGTCAGTTTCCAAAGCATAGTTGAACTAGATATGGTCCGTGTGTGTAGGAAGCACAGTTCTTTTGTTCTCAGCAAGTTCACTGTTCTGGCCCTATAGGAAACACAGTTGAGTAGAAGAGTTCTCTTTTCTCAACAGCAGAGTGTGTTTCTTGTAAGGCGAGCTAGCGTTTGTTTCCCAGTCCTAAATGGAGTTGAATCCCATGCAGTTTCTGGTCCTACCAGCAAGAGTTGTTTTCTGGTAAGAAGAGTCACTATTGTGCTCCCATTGTCATACACAGGGCAAATAGCACTGGCGTCTGTTCCCAGCATGTACAGTGTATTGGACTGAAGAGGAGCTACTGTTCTTGTCAGGTTTATAAGCAAAATTGAATTAGATATGGCCGTGTGTGTAGGAAGCACAGTTCTTTTGTTCTGAACAAGCTCACTGTTCGGACCCCATCGGAAACACAGTAGAGTAGAAGAGTGCTCTTTTCTCTAAAGCAGATTGTGTTTCTTGTCAGGCGAGCTAGCATTTGTTTCCCAGTCCTAAATGGAGTTGAATCACATACAGTTTCTGGTCCTACGAGCAAGAGTTGTTTTCTGGTAAGGAAAGTCACTATTGCGCTCCCAATGCCATACACAGTGCAAGTAGCACTCGCGTCTCTTCCCAGCAAGTACAGTGTATTGGACTGAAGAGGAGCTACTGTTCTTGTCAGTTTCCTAAGCAGAGTTAAACTAGATATGGTCCGTGTGTGTAGGAAGCACAGTTCTTTTGTTCTCAGCAAGTTCACTGTTCTGGCCCTATAGGAAACACAGTTGAGTAGAAGAGTTCTCTTTTCTCAAAAGCAGAGTGTGTTTCTTGTAAGGCGAGCTAGCGTTTGTTTCCCAGTCCTAAATGGAGTTGAATCCCATGCAGTTTCTGGTCCTACGAGCAAGAGTTGTTTTCTGGTAAGAAGAGTCACTATTGTGCTCCCATTGTCATACACAGGGCAAATAGCACTGGCGTCTGTTCCCAGCATGTACAGTGTATTGGACTGAAGAGGATCTACTGTTCTTGTCAGGTTCCTAATCAGAATTGAACTAGATATGGCCGTGTGTATAGGAAGCACAGTTCTTTTGTTCTGAGCAAGCTCACTGTTCGGACCCCATTGGAAACACAGTAGAGTAGAAGAGTGCTCTTTTCTCAAAAGCAGAGTGTGTTTCTTGTAAGGCGAGCTAGTGTTTGTTTCCCTGTCCTAAATGGAGTTGAATCACATGCAGTTTCTGGTCCTACGAGCAAGAGTTGTTTTCTGGTAAGAAGAGTCACTATTGTGCTCCCATTGTCATACACAGGACAAATATCACTGGCGTCTGTTCCCAGCAAGTACAGTGTATTGGACTGAAGAGGATCTACTGTTCTTGTCAGGTTCCTTATCAGAATTGAAGTAGATATGGCCGTGTGTGTAGGAAGCACAGTTCTTTTGTTCTGAGCAAGCTCACTATTCGGACCCCATTGGAAACACAGTAGAGTAGAAGAGTGCTCTTTTCTCAAAAGCAGAGTGTGTTTCTTGTAAGGCGAGCTAGCATTTGTTTCCCAGTCCTAAATGGAGTTGAATCACATGCAGTTTCTGGTCCTACGAGCAAGAGTTGTTTTCTGGTAAGAAGAGTCACTATTGCGCTCCAAATGCCATACACAGTGCAAATAGTACTCGCATCTGTTCTCTTCAAGTACAATGTATTGGACTGATTAGGAGCTACTGTTCTTGTCAGTTTCCTCAGTAGAGTTGAACTAGATATGGTCCGTGTGTTTAGGAAGCACAGTTTCTTAGTTCTGAGTAAGCTCACTGTTTGGACCCCATTGGAAACACAGTAGAGTAGAAGAGTGCTCTTTTCTCAAAAGCAGAGTGTGTTTCTTGTAAGGCGAGCTAGCGTTTGTTTCCCAGTCCTAAATGGAGTTGAATCACATGCAGTTTCTGGTCCTACGAGCAAGAGTTGTATTCTGGTAAGAAGAGTCACTATTGTGCTCCCATTGTCATACACAGGGCAAATAGCACTGGTGTCTGTTCCCAGCATGTACAGTGTATTGGACTGAAGAGGATCTACTGTTCTTGTCAGGTTCCTAAGGAGAGTTGAACTAGATATGGCCGTGTGTGTAGGAAGCACAGTTCTTTTGTTCTGAGCAAGCTCAGTGTTCTGGCCCTATAGGAAACACAGTAGAGTAGAAGAGTGCTCTTTTCTCTAAAGCAGAGTGTGTTTCTTGTAAGGCGAGCTAGTGTTTGTTTCCCAGTCCTAAATGGAGTTGAGTCACATGCAGTTTTTGAACATACGAGCAAGAGTTGTTTTCTGGTAAGAAGAGTCACTATTGAGCTCCAATTGCCATACAGAGTGCAAATAGCACTCGCGTCTGTTCCCAGCAAGTACAGTGTATTGGACTGATTAGGAGCTACTCTTCTTGTCAGTTTCCAAAGCATAGTTGAACTAGATGTGGTCCATGTGTGTAGGAAGCACAGTTCTTTTGATCTCAGCAAGCTCACTGTTCTGGCCCTATAGGAAACACAGTAGAGTAGAAGAGTGCTCTTTTCTCAAAAGCAGAGTTTGTTTCTTGTAAGGCGAGCTAGCGTTTGTTTCCCAGTCCTAAATGGAGTTGAGTCACATGCAGTTTTTGCTCCTACGAGCAAGAGTTGTTTTCTGGTAAGAAGAGTCACTATTGTGCTCCAATTGCCATACACAGTGCAAATAGCACTCGCGTCTGTTCCCAGCAATTACAGTGTATTGGACTGAATAGGAGCTACTGTTCTTGTCAGTTTCCAAAGCATAGTTGAACTCGATATGGTCCGTGTGTGTAGGAAGCACAGTCCTTTTGTTCTCAGCAAGCTAACTGTTCTGGCCCTATAGGAAACACAGTAGAGTAGAACAGTGCTCTTTTCTCAAAAGCAGAGTGTGTTTCTTGTAAGGCGAGCTAGCGTTTGTTTCCCAGTCCTAAATGGAGTTGAATCCCATGCAGTTTCTGGTCCTACGAGCAAGAGTTGTTTTCTGGTAAGAAGAGTCACTATTGTGCTCCCATTGTCATACACAGGGCAAATAGCACTGGCGTCTGTTCCCAGCAAGTACAGTGTAATGGACTGAAGAGGATCTACTGTTCTTGTCAGGTTCCTAAGCAGAGTTGAACTAGATATGGCTTTGTGTAGGAAGCACAGTTTTTTTGTTCTGAGCAAGCTCACTGTTCGGACCCCATAGGAAACAAAGTAGAGTAGAAGAGTGCTCTTTTCCCTAAAGCAGATTGTGTTTCTTGTAAGGCTAGCTAGCTATTGTTTCCCAGTCCTAAATGGAGTTGAATCACATAGTTTCTGGTCCTACGAGCAAGAGTTGTTTTCTGGTAAGGAAATCACTATTGCGCTCCCATTGCCATACACAGTGCAAATAGCACTCGCGTCTGTTCCCAGAAAGTACAGTGTATTGGACTGAAGAGGAGCTACTGTTCTTGTCAGTTTCCTAAGCAGAGTTAAACTAGATATGGCCCATGTGTGTAGGAAGCACAGTTCTATTGTTCTGAGCAAGCTCACTGTTCTGGCCCTATAGGAAACACAGTAGAGTAGAAGAGTGCTCTTTTCTCTAAAGCAGAGTGTGTTTCTTGTAAGGCGACCTAGCGTTTGTTTCCCAGTCCTAAATGGAGTTGAATCCCTTGCAGTTTCTGGTCCTACGAGCAAGAGTTTTTTTCTGGTTAGAAGAGTCACTATTGTGCTCCCATTGTCATACACAGGGCAAATAGCACTCGTGTCTTTTCCCAGCATGTACAGTGTATTGGACTGAAGAGGGTCTAATGTTCTTGTCAGGTTCCTAAGCAGAGTTGAACTAGATATGGCCGTGTTTGTAGGAAGCACAGTTCTTTTGTTCTGAGCAAGCTCACTGTTTTGGCCCTATAAAAAACACTTTAGAGTAGAAGAGGGCTCTTTTCTCAAAAGCAGAGTGTGTTTCTTGTAAGGTGAGCTAGCGTTTGTTTCCCAGTCCTAAATGGAGTTGAATCTCCTGCAGTTTCTGGTCCTACCAGCAAGAGTTGTTTTCTGGTAAGAAGAGTTACTATTGTGCTCCCATTTACATACACAGGGCAAATAGCACTCGCGTCTGTTCCCAGCAAGTACATTGTATTGGACTGAAGAGGATCTACTATTCTTGTCAGTTTCCTAAGCAGAATTGGACTAGATATGACCGTGTGTGTAGGAAGCACAGTTCTTTTGTTCTGAGCAAGCTCACTGTTTTGGCCCTATAGATAACACAGTAGCGTGGAAGAGTGCTCTTTTCTCAAAAGCAGAGTGTGTTTCTTGTAAGACGAGCTAGCGTTTGTTTCCCAGTCTAAAATGGAGTTGAGTCACATGCAGGTTTCGCTCCTACGAGCAAGAGTTGTTTTCTGGTAAGAAGAGTCACTATTGCGCTCCAAATGCCATACACAGTGCAAATAGCACACACGTCTGTTCCCAGCAAGTACAGTGTATTGGACAGAATAGGAGCTACTGTTCTTGTCAGTTTCCTAAGCAGAGTTGAACTAGATATGGTCCGTGTGTTTAGGAAGCACAGTTCTTTTGTTCTCAGCAAGCTCACTGTTCTGGCCCTATAGGAAACACAGTAGAGTAGAACAGTGCTCTTTTTTCAAAAGCAGAGTGTGTTTCTTGTAAGTCGAGCTAGCGTTTGTTTCCCAGTCCTAAATGGAGTTGAATCACATGCAGTTTCTGGTCCTACGAGCAAGAGTTGTTTTCTGGTAAGGAAGTCACTATTGCGTTCCCAGTGCCATACAGTGCAAATAGCACTCGCGTCTGTTCCCAGCAAGTACAGTGTATCAGAGTGAAGAGGAGCTACTGTTCTTGTCAGTTTCCTAGGCAGAGTTAAACTAGATATGGCCCATGTGTGTAGGAAGCACAGTTCTTTTGTTCTGAGCAAGCTCACTGTTCTGGCCCTATAGGAAACACAGTAGAGTAGAAGAGTGCTCTTTTCTCTAAAGCAGAGTGTGTTTCTTGTAAGGCGAGCTAGCGTTTGTTTCCCAGTCCTAAATGGAGTTGAATCCCTTGCAGTTTCTGGTCCTACGAGCAAGAGTTTTTTTCTGGTTAGAAGAGTCACTATTGTGCTCCCATTGTCATACACAGGGCAAATAGCACTCGTGTCTTTTCCCAGCATGTACAGTGTATTGGACTGAAGAGGGTCTACTGTTCTTGTCAGGTTCCTAAGCAGAGTTGAACTAGATATGGCCGTGTTTGTAGGAAGCACAGTTCTTTTGTTCTGAGCAAGCTCACTGTTTTGGCCCTATAAAAAACACTTTAGAGTAGAAGAGGGCTCTTTTCTCAAAAGCAGAGTGTGTTTCTTGAAAGGTGAGCTAGCGTTTGTTTCCCAGTCCTAAATGGAGTTGAATCTCCTGCAGTTTCTGGTCCTACCAGCAAGAGTTGTTTTCTGGTAAGAAGAGTTACTATTGTGCTCCCATTTACATACACAGGGCAAATAGCACTCGCGTCTGTTCCCAGCAAGTACATTGTATTGGACTGAAGAGGATCTACTATTCTTGTCAGTTTCCTAAGCAGAATTGGACTAGATATGACCGTGTGTGTAGGAAGCACAGTTCTTTTGTTCTGAGCAAGCTCACTGTTTTGGCCCTATAGATAACACAGTAGCGTGGAAGAGTGCTCTTTTCTCAAAAGCAGAGTGTGTTTCTTGTAAGACGAGCTAGCGTTTGTTTCCCAGTCTAAAATGGAGTTGAGTCACATGCAGGTTTCGCTCCTACGAGCAAGAGTTGTTTTCTGGTAAGGAAAGTCACTATTGCGCTCCCAATGCCATACACAGTGCAAATAGCACTCCAGTCTGTTCCCAGCAAGTACAGTGTATTGGACTGAAGAGGAGCTACTGTTCTTGTCAGTTTCCAAAGCATAGTTGAACTCGATATGGTCCGTGTGTGTAGGAAGCACAGTCCTTTTGTTCTCAGCAAGCTAACTGTTCTGGCCCTATAGGAAACACAGTAGAGTAGAAGAGTGCTCTTTTCTCAAAAGCAGAGTTTGTTTCTTGTAAGGCGAGCTAGCGTTTGTTTCCCAGTCCTAAATGGAGTTGAGTCACATGCAGTTTTTGCTCCTACGAGCAAGAGTTGTTTTCTGGTAAGAAGAGTCACTATTGTGCTCCAATTGCCATACACAGTGCAAATAGCACTCGCGTCTGTTCCCAGCAATTACAGTGTATTGGACTGAATAGGAGCAACTGTTCTTGTCAGTTTCCAAAGCATAGTTGAACTCGATATGGTCCGTGTGTGTAGGAAGCACAGTCCTTTTGTTCTCAGCAAGCTAACTGTTCTGGCCCTATAGGAAACACAGTAGAGTAGAACAGTGCTCTTTTCTCAAAAGCAGAGTGTGTTTCTTGTAAGGCGAGCTAGCGTTTGTTTCCCAGTCCTAAATGGAGTTGAATCACATGCAGTTTCTGGTCCTACGAGCAAGAGTTGTTTTCTGGTAAGAAGAGTCACTATTGTGCTCCCATTGTCATACACAGGGCAAATAGCACTGGCGTCTGTTCCCAGCAAGTACAGTGTATTGGACTGAAGAGGATCTACTGTTCTTGTCAGGTTCCTAAGCAGAGTTGAACTAGATATGGCTTTGTGTGTAGGAAGCACAGTTTTTTTGTTCTGAGCAAGCTCACTGTTCGGACCCCATAGGAAACAAAGTAGAGTAGAAGAGTGCTCTTTTCCCTAAAGCAGATTGTGTTTCTTGTAAGGCTAGCTAGCTATTGTTTCCCAGTCCTAAATGGAGTTGAATCACATAGTTTCTGGTCCTGCGAGCAAGAGTTGTTTTCTGGTAAGGAAATCACTATTGCGCTCCCATTGCCATACACAGTGCAAATAGCACTCGAGTCTGTTCCCAGAAAGTACAGTGTATTGGACTGAAGAGGAGCTACTGTTCTTGTCAGTTTCCTAAGCAGAGTTAAACTAGATATGGCCCATGTGTGTAGGAAGCACAGTTCTTTTGTTCTGAGCAAGCTCACTGTTCTGGCCCTATAGGAAACACAGTAGAGTAGAAGAGTGCTCTTTTCTCTAAAGCAGAGTGTGTTTCTTGTAAGGCGAGCTAGCGTTTGTTTCCCAGTCCTAAATGGAGTTGAATCCCTTGCAGTTTCTGGTCCTACGAGCAAGAGTTTTTTTCTGGTTAGAAGAGTCACTATTGTGCTCCCATTGTCATACACAGGGCAAATAGCACTCGTGTCTTTTCCCAGCATGTACAGTGTATTGGACTGAAGAGGGTCTACTGTTCTTGTCAGGTTCCTAAGCAGAGTTGAACTAGATATGGCCGTGTTTGTAGGAAGCACAGTTCTTTTGTTCTGAGCAAGCTCACTGTTTTGGCCCTATAAAAAACACTTTAGAGTAGAAGAGGGCTCTTTTCTCAAAAGCAGAGTGTGTTTCTTGTAAGGTGAGCTAGCGTTTGTTTCCCAGTCCTAAATGGAGTTGAATCTCCTGCAGTTTCTGGTCCTACCAGCAAGAGTTGTTTTCTGGTAAGAAGAGTTACTATTGCGCTCCCATTTACATACACAGGGCAAATAGCACTCGCGTCTGTTCCCAGCAAGTACATTGTATTGGACTGAAGAGGATCTACTATTCTTGTCAGTTTCCTAAGCAGAATTGGACTAGATATGACCGTGTGTGTAGGAAGCACAGTTCTTTTGTTCTGAGCAAGCTCACTGTTTTGGCCCTGTAGATAACACAGTAGCGTGGAAGAGTGCTCTTTTCTCAAAAGCAGAGTGTGTTTCTTGTAAGACGAGCTAGCGTTTGTTTCCCAGTCTAAAATGGAGTTGAGTCACATGCAGGTTTCGCTCCTACGAGCAAGAGTTGTTTTCTGGTAAGAAGAGTCACTATTGCGCTCCAAATGCCATACACAGTGCAAATAGCACTCACGTCTGTTCCCAGCAAGTACAGTGTATTGGACAGAATAGGAGCTACTGTTCTTGTCAGTTTCCTAAGCAGAGTTGAACTAGATATGGTCCGTGTGTTTAGGAAGCACAGTTCTTTTGTTCTCAGCAAGCTCACTGTTCTGGCCCTATAGGAAACACAGTAGAGTAGAACAGTGCTCTTTTTTCAAAAGCAGAGTGTGTTTCTTGTAAGTCGAGCTAGCGTTTGTTTCCCAGTCCTAAATGGAGTTGAATCACATGCAGTTTCTGGTCCTACGAGCAAGAGTTGATTTCTGGTAAGGAAGTCACTATTGCGTTCCCAGTGCCATACAGTGCAAATAGCACTCGCGTCTGTTCCCAGCAAGTACAGTGTATCAGAGTGAAGAGGAGCTACTGTTCTTGTCAGTTTCCTAAGCAGAGTTGAACGAGATATGGCCCGTGTGTAGGAAGCACAGTTCTTTTGTTCTGAGCAAGCTCACTGTTTAGACCCCATTGGAAACACAGTAGAGTAGAAGAGTGCTCTTTTCTCAAAAGCAGAGTGTGTTTCTTGTAAGGCGAGCTAGAGTTTGTTTCCCAGTCCTAAATGGATTTGAATCACATGCAGTTTCTGGTCCTACGAGCAAGAGTTGTTTTCTGGTAAGAAGTGTCACTATTGTGCTCCCATTGAAATACACAGGGCAAATTGCACTCGCGTCTGTTCCCAGCAAGTACAGTGTATTGGACTGAATAGGAGCTACTGTTCTTGTCAGTTTCCAAAGCATAGTTGAACTAGATATGGTCCGTGTGTGTAGGAAGCACAGTTCTTTTGTTCTCAGCAAGTTCACTGTTCTGGCCCTATAGGAAACACAGTTGAGTAGAAGAGTTCTCTTTTCTCAAAAGCAGAGTGTGTTTCTTGTAAGGCGAGCTAGCGTTTGTTTCCCAGTCCTAAATGGAGTTGAATCCCATGCAGTTTCTGGTCCTACGAGCAAGAGTTGTTTTCTGGTAAGAAGAGTCACTATTGAGCTCCCATTGTCATACACAGGGCAAATAGCACTGGCGTCTGTTCCCAGCATGTACAGTGTATTGGACTGAAGAGGATCTACTGTTCTTGTCAGGTTTATAAGCAAAATTGAATTAGATATGGCCGTGTGTGTAGGAAGCACAGTTCTTTTGTTCTGAACAAGCTCACTGTTCGGACCTCATCGGAAACACAGTAGAGTAGAAGAGTGCTCTTTTCTCTAAAGCAGATTGTGTTTCTTGTCAGGCGAGCTAGCATTTGTTTCCCAGTCCTAAATGGAGTTGAATCACATACAGTTTCTGGTCCTACGAGCAAGAGTTGTTTTCTGGTAATGAAAGTCACTATTGCGCTCCCAATGCCATACACAGTGCAAATAGCACTCCAGTCTGTTCCCAGCAAGTACAGTGTATTGGACTGAAGAGGAGCTACTGTTCTTGTCAGTTTCCTAAGCAGAGTTAAACTAGATATGGTCCGTGTGTGTAGGAAGCACAGTTCTTTTGTTCTCAGCAAGTTCACTGTTCTGGCCCTATAGGAAACACAGTTGAGTAGAAGAGTTCTCTTTTCTCAAAAGCAGAGTGTGTTTCTTGTAAGGCAAGCTAGCGTTTGTTTCCCAGTCCTAAATGGAGTTGAATCCCATGCAGTTTCTGGTCCTACGAGCAAGAGTTGTTTTCTGGTAAGAAGAGTCACTATTGTGCTCCCATTGTCATACACAGGGCAAATAGCACTGGCGTCTGTTCCCAGCATGTACAGTGTATTGGACTGAAGAGGATCTACTGTTCTTGTCAGGTTTATAAGCAAAATTGAATTAGATATGGCCGTGTGTGTAGGAAGCACAGTTCTTTTGTTCTGAACAAGCTCACTGTTCGGACCCCATCGGAAACACAGTAGAGTAGAAGAGTGCTCTTTTCTCTAAAGCAGATTGTGTTTCTTGTCAGGCGAGCTAGCTTTTGTTTCCCAGTCCTAAATGGAGTTGAATTACATACAGTTTCTGGTCCTACGAGCAAGAGTTGTTTTCTGGTAAGGAAAGTCACTATTGCGCTCCCAATGCCATACACAGTGCAAGTAGCACTCGCGTCTGTTCCCAGCAAGTACAGTGTATTGGACTGAAGAGGAGCTACTGTTCTTGTCAGTTTCCTAAGCAGAGTTAAACTAGATATGGCCCGTGTGTGTAGGAAGCACTGTTCTTTTGTTCTGACCAAGCTCACTGTTCTGGCCCTATAGGAAACACAGTAGAGTAGAAGAGTGCTCTTTTCTCTAAAGCAGAGTGTGTTTCTTGTAAGGCGAGCTAGCGTTTGTTTCCCAGTCCTAAATGGAGTTGAATCACATGCAGTTTCTGGTTCTACGAGCAGGAATTGTTTTATGGTAAGAATAGTCACTATTGTGCTGCCATTGCCATACACAGGACAAATATCACTGGCGTCTGTTCCCAGCAAGTACAGTGTATTGGACTGAAGAGGATCTACTGTTCTTGTCAGGTTCCTAATCAGAATTGAACTAGATATGGCCGTGTGTGTAGGAAGTACAGTTCTTTTGTTCTGAGCAAGCTCACTGTTCGGACCCCATTGGAAACACAGTAGAGTAGAAGAGTGCTCTTTTCTCAAAAGCAGAGTGTGTTTCATGTAAGGCGAGCTAGCATTTGTTTCACAGTCCTAAATGGAGTTGAATCACATGCAGTTTCTGGTCCTACGAGCAAGAGTTGTTTTCTGGGAAGAAGAGTCAGTATTGCGCTCCAATTGCTATACACAGTGCAAATAGCACTCGCGTTTGTTCCCAGCAAGTACAGTGTATCGGACTGAAGTGGAGCTACTGTTCTTGTCAGTTTCGTAAGCAGAGTTGAACTAGATATGGTCCGTGTGTAGGAAGCACAGTTTTTTGTTCTGAGCAAGCTCACTGTTTGGACCCCATAGGAAACACAGTAGAGTAGATGTGTGCTCTTTTCTCAAAAGCAGAGTGTGTTTCTTGTAAGGCGAGTTTGTGTTTGTTTCCCAGTCCTAAATGGAGTTGAATCACATGCAGTTTCTGGTCCTACAAACAAGAGTTGTTTTCTGGTAAGAAGTGTCACTATTGCGCTGCCATTGCCATACACAGGACAAATAGCACTGGCGTCTTTTCCCAGCAAGTACAGTGTATTGGACTGAAGAGGATCTACTGTTCTTGTCAGTTTCCTAAGCAGAGTTGAACTAGATATGGCCCGTGTGTGTAGGAAGCACAGTTCTTTTGTTCTGAGCAAGCTCACTGTTTTGGCCCTATAGAAAACACAGTAGAGTAAAAAAGTGCTCTTTTCTCTAAAGCAGAGTGTGTTTCTTGTAAGGCAAGCTCGCGTTTGTTTCCCAGTCCTAAATGGAGTTGAATCACATGCAGTTTCTGGTCCTACGAGCAGGAATTGTTTTATGGTAAGAATAGTCACTATTGTGCTGCCATTGCCATACACAGGACAAATATCACTGGCGTCTGTTCCCAGCAAGTAGAGTGTATTGGACTGAATAGGATCTACTGTTCTTGTCAGGTTCCTAATCAGAATTGAACTAGATATGGCCGTGTGTATGAAGCACCGTTCTTTTGTTCTGAGCAAGCTCACTGTTCTGGCCCTACAGGAAACACAGTAGAGTAGAAGAGTGCTCTTTTCTCTAAAGCAGAGTGTGTTTTTTGTAAGGCTAGCTAGCGTTTGTTTCCCAGTCCTAAATGGAGTTGAATCACTTGCAGTTTCTGGTCCTACGAGCAAGAGTTGTTTTCTGGTAAGAAGAGTCAGTATTGTGCTCCCATTGTCATACACAGGGCAAATAGCACTCGCGTCTGTTCCCAGCATGTACAGTGTATTGGACTGAAGACGATCTACTGTTCTTGTTAGGTTCCTAAGCAGAATTGAACTAGGTATGGCCGTGTGTGTAGGAAGCACAGTTCTTTTGTTCTGAGCAAGTTCACTGTTCAGACCTCTTAGGAAACACAGTAGAGTAGAATAGTGCTCTTTTCTCTAAATCAGAGTGTGTTTCTTTTAAGGTGAGCTAGTGTTTGTTTCCTAGTCCTAAATGGAGTTGAATCCCATGCAGTCTCTGGCTCTACGAGCAAGAGTTGTTTTCTGGTAAGTAGAGTCACTATTGCGCTGCCATTGCCATACACAGAACAAATAGCACTCGCGTCTGTTCCCAGCAGGTACAGTGTATTGGACTGAAGAGGAGATACTATTCTTGTCAGTTTCCTAAGCAGAGTTGAACTAGATATGGCCCGTGTGTGTAGGAAGCACAGTTCTTTTGTTCTGAGCAAGCTCACTGTTCTGGCCCTATAAGAAACACAGTAGAGTAGAAGAGTGCTCTTTTCTCAAAAGCAGAGTGTGTTTCTTGTAAGGCGAGCTAGCGTTTGTTTCCCAGTCCTAAATGGAGTTGAATCACATGCAGTTTCTGGTCCTACGAGCAAGAGTTGTTTTCTGGTAAGAAGAGTCACTATTGTGCTCCCATTGTCATACACAGGGCAAATAGCACTGGCGTCTGTTCCCAGCATGTACAGTGTATTGGACTGAAGAGGATCTACTGTTCTTGTCAGGTTCCTAAGCAGAGTTGAACTAGATATGGCCGTGTGTGTAGGAAGCTCAGTTTTTTTGTTCTAAGCAAGCTCACTGTTCGGACCCCATAGGAAACACAGTAGAATAGAAGGGTGCTCTTTTCTCTAAAGCAGATTGTGTTTCTTGTAAGGCTAGCTAGCATTTGTTTCCCAGTCCTAAATGGAGTTGAATCACATGCAGTTTCTGGTCCTACGAGCAAGAGTTGTTTTCTGGTAAGGAAATCACTATTGCTCTCCCATTGCCATACACAGTGCAAATAGTACTCGCGTCTGTTCCCAGAAAGTACAGTGTATTGGACTGAAGAGGAGCTACTGTTCTTGTCAGTTTCCTAAGCAGAGTTGAACTAGATATGGCCCGTGTGTGTAGGAAGCACAGTTCTTTTGTTCTGAGCAAGCTCACTGTTCTGGCCCTATAGGAAACACAGTAGAGTAGAAGAGTGCTCTTTTCTCTAAAGCAGAGTGTGTTTCTTGTAAGGCGAGCTAGCGTTTGTTTCCCAGTCCTAAATGGATTTGAGTCACATGCAGTTTTTTGTCCTACGAGCAAGAGTTGTTTTCTGGTAAGACGAGTCACTATTGTGCTCCAATTGCCAAACACAGTGCAAATAGCACTCGCGTCTGTTCCCAGCAAGTACAGTGTATTGGACTGAAGAGGAGCTCCTGTTCTTGTCAGGTTCCTTAGCAGAGTTTTACTAGATATGGTCTGTGTGTGTAGGAAGCACAGTTGTTTTGTTCTGAGCAAGCTCACTGTTTGAACACCAAGGAAAAACAGTAGAGTAGAAGATTGCTCTTTTCTCAAAAGCAGAGTGTGTTTATTGTAAGGCGAGCTAGCGTTTGTTTCCCAGTCCTAAATGGAGTTGAATCCCATGCAGTTTCTGGTCCTACGAGCAACAGTTGTTTTCTGGTAGAAGAGTCACTATTGCGCTGCCATTGCCATACACAGGACAAATAGCATTGTTGTCTGTTCCCAGGAGTACAGTGTATTGGACTGAAGAGGATCTACTGTTCTTGTCAGGTTCCTAAGCAGAATTGAACTAGGTATGGCCGTGTGTAGGAAGCACAGTTCTTTTGTTCTGAGCAAGTTCACTGTTCAGACCTCTTAGGAAACACAGTAGAGTAGAAGAGTGCTTTTTTCTCTAAATCAGAGGGTGTTTCTTGTAAGGCGAGCTAGTGTTTGTTTCCTAGTCCTAAATGGAGTTGAATCACATGCAGTCTCTGGTCCTACGAGCAAGAGTTGTTTTCTTGTAAGAAGAGTCACTATTGTGCTCCCATTGTCATACACAGGGCAAATAGCACTTGCGTCTGTTCCCAGCATGTGCAGTTTATTGGACTGAAGAGGATCTACTGTTCTTGTCAGGTTACTAAGCAGAATTGAACTAGGTATGGCCGTGTGTTTAGGAAGCACAGTTCTTTTGTTCTGATCAAGCTCACTGTTCTGGCCCTATAGGAAACACAGTAGAGTAGAAGAGTGCTATTTTCTCTAAAGCAGAGTGTGTTTCTTGGAAGGCGAGCTAGCTTTTGTTTCCAAGAACTAAATTGAGTTGAGTCACAAGCAGTATTTTGTCCTACGAGCAAGAGTTGTTTTCTGGAAAGGAGAGTCACTATTGCGCTCCAATTGACATACACAGTGCAAATAGCACTCGCGTCTGTTCCCAGCAAGTACAGTGTATTGGACTGAATAGGAGCTACTGTTCTTTTCAGTTTCCAATGCATAGTTGAACTAGATATGGTCCGTGTGTGTAGGAAGCACAGTTCTGTTGTTCTCAGCAAGCTCACTGTTCTGGCCCTATAGGAAACACAGTAGAGTAGAAGAGTGCTCTTTTCTCCAAAGCAGAGTGTGTTTCTTGTAAGGCGAGCTAGCGTTTGTTTCCCAGTCCTAAATGGAGTTGAATCACATGCAGTTTCTGCTCCTACGAGCAAGAGTTTTTTTCTGGTAAGAAGAGACACCATTGCGCTGCCATTGCCATACGCAGGAAAAATAGCACTGTTGTCTGTTCCCAGCAGTACAGTGTATTGGACTGAAGAGGATCTACTGTTCTTGTCAGGTTTATAAGCAAAATTGAACTAGATATGGCCGTGTGTGTAGGAAGCACAGTTCTTTTGTTCTGAGCAAGTTCACTGTTCGGACCCCATCGGAAACACAGTAGAGTAGAAGAGTGCTTTTTTTTCTAAATCAGAGGGTGTTTCTTGTAAGGCGAGCTAGTGTTTGTTTTCTAGTCCTAAATGGAGTTGAATCACATGCAGTCTCTGGTCCTACGAGCAAGAGTTGTTTTCTTGTAAGAAGAGTCACTGTTGTGCTCCCATTGTCATACACAGGGCAAATAGCACTGGCGTCTGTTCCCAGCATGTACAGTGTATTGGACTGAAGAGGATCTACTGTTCTTGTCAGGTTCCTAAGCAGAGTTGAACTAGGTATGGCCGTGTGTGTAGGAAGCACAGTTCTTTTGTTCTGAGCAAGTTCACTGTTCAGACCTCTTAGGAAACACAGTAGAGTAGAAGAGTGCTTTTTTCTCAAAAGCAGAGTGTGTTTCTTGTAGGGCGAGCTAGCATTTGTTTCCCAGTCCTAAAGGGAGTTGATTCACATGCAGTTTCTGGTCCTTTGAGCAAGAGTTGTTTTATGGTAAGAATAGTCACTATTGCGCTGCCATTTCCCTACACAGGACAAATAGCACTGTTGTCTCTTCCCAGCAGTACAGTGTATTGCACTGAAGAGGATCTACTGTTCTTGTCAGGTTCCTAAGCAGAATTGAACTAGGTATGGTGGTGTGAGCAGGAAGCACGGTTTTTTGTTCTGAGCAAGCTCACTGTTCTGGCCCTATAGGAAACACAGTAGAGTAGAAGAGTGCTCTTTTCGCAAATGCAGAGTGTGTTTCTTGTAAGGCGAGCTAGCGTTTGTTTCCCAGTCCTATATGGAGTTGAATCACATGCAGTTTCTGGTCCTACGAGCAAGAGTTGTTTTCTGGTAAGGAAAGTCACTATTGCGCTCCCATTGCCATACACAGTGCAAATAGCACTCGCGTCTGTTCCCAGCAAGTACAGTGTATTGGACTGAAGAGGATCTACTATTCTTGTCAGTTTCCTAAGCAGAATTGAACTAGTTATGACCGTGTGTGTAGGAAGCACAGTTCTTTTGTTCTGAGCAAGCTCACTGTTTTGGCCCTATAGGAAACATTTTAGAGTAGAAGAGGGCTCTTTTCTCAAAAGCAGAGTGTGTTTCTTGTAAGGTGAGCTAGCGTTTTTTTCCCAGTCCTAAATGGAGTTGAATCTCATGCAGTTTCTGGTCCTAGCAGCAAGAGTTGTTTTCTGGTAAGAAGAGTTACTATTGCGCTCCCATTTTCATACACAGGGCAAATAGCACTCGCGTCTGTTCCCAGCAAGTACAGTGTATTGGACTGAAGAGGATCTACTATTCTTGTCACTTTCCTAAGCAGAATTGGACTAGATATGACCGTGTGTGTAGGAAGCACAGTTCTTTTGTTCTGAGCAAGCTCATTGTTTTGGCCCTATACGAAACACAGTAGCGTAGAAGACTGCTCTTTTCTCTAAAGCAGAGAGTGTTTCTTGTAAGGCGAGCTAGCGTTTGTTTCCCAGTCCAAAATGGAGTTGAGTCACATGCAGTTTTTGCTCCTACGAGCAAGAGTTGTTTTCTGGTAAGAAGAGTCACTATTGCGCTCCAATTGCCATACACAGTGCAAATAGCACTCGCGTCTCTTCCCAGCAAGTACAGTGTATTGGACAGAATAGGAGCTACTGTTCTTGTCAGTTTCCTAAGCAGAGTTGGACGAGATATGGCCCGTGTGTAGGAAGCACAGTTCTTTTGTTCTGAGCAAGCTCACTGTTTGGACCCCATTAGAAACACAGTAGAGTAGAAGAGTGCTCTTTTCTGAAAAGCAGAGTGTGTTTCCTGTAAGGCGAGCTAGCGTTTGTTTCCCAGTCCTAAATGGAGTTGAATCACATGCAGTTTCTGGTCCTACGAGCAAGCGTTGTTTTCTGGTAAGAAGAGTCACTGTTGTGCTCCCATTGTCATACACAGGGCAAATAGCACTGGCGTCTGTTCCCAGCATGTACAGTGTATTGGACTGAAGAGGATCTACTGTTCTTGTCAGGTTCCTAAGCAGAGTTGAACTAGATATGGCCGTGTGTGTAGGAAGTACAGTTTTTTTGTTCTGAGCAAGCTCACTGTTCGGACCCCATTGAAACACAGTAGAGTAGAAGGGTGCTCTTTTCTCTAAAGCAGATTGTGTTTCTTGTAAGGCTAGCTAGCATTTGTTTCCCAGTCCTAAATGGAGTTGAATTACATGCAGTTTCTGGTCCTACGAGCAAGAGTTGTTTTCTGGTAAGAAAATCACTATTGCGCTCCCATTGCCATACACAGTTCAAATAGTACTCGCGTCTGTTCCCAGAAAGTACAGTGTATTGGACTGAAGAGGAGCTACTGTTCTTGTCAGTTTCCTAAGCAGAGTTGAACGAGATATGGCCCGTGTGTGTAGGAAGCACAGTTCTTTTGTTCTGAGCAAGCTCACTGTTCTGGCCCTATAGGAAACACAGTAGAGTAGAAGAGTGCTCTTTTCTCTAAAGCAGAGTGTGTTTTTTGTAAGGCGAGCTAGTGTTTGTTTCCCAGTCCTAAATGGAGTTGAATCCCATGCAGTTTCTGGTCCTACGAGCAAGAGTTGTTTTCTGGTAAGGAAGTCACTATTGCATTCCCAGTGCCATACACAGTGCAAATAACACTCGCGTCTGTTCCCAGCAAGTACAGTGTATCAGACTGAAGACGAGCTACTGTTCTTGTCAATTTCTTAAGCAGAGTTGAACGAGATATGGCCCGTGTGTGTAGGAAGCACAGTTCTTTTGTTCTGAGCAAGCTCACTGTTTGGACCCCATTGAAAACACAGTAGAGTAGAAGAGTCCTCTTTTCTCAAAAGCAGAGTGTGTTTCTTGTAAGGCGAGCTAGAGTTTGTTTCCCAGTCCTAAATGGAGTTGAATCACATGCAGTTTCTGGTCCTACGAGCAAGAGTTGTTTTCTGGTAAGAAGAGTCACTATTGTGCTCCCATTGAAATACACAGGGCAAATAGCACTGGCGTCTGTTCCCATCATGTACAGTGTATTGGACTGAAGAGGATCTACTGTTCTTGTCAGGGTCCTAAGCAGAGATGAACTAGATATGGCCGTGTGTGTAGGAAGCACAGTTCTTTTGTTCTGATCAAGCTCACTGTTCTGGCCCTATAGGAAACACAGTAGAGTAGAAGAGTGCTCTTTTCTCTAAAGCAGAGTGTGTTTCTTTTAAGGTGAGCTAGCGTTTGTTTCGAAGTCCTAAATTGAGTTGAGTCACATGCAGTTTTTGGTCCTAAGGGCAAGAGTTGTTTTCTGGTAAGGAGAGTCACCATTGCGCTCCAATTGACATACACAGTGCAAATAGCACTCGCGTCTGTTCCCAATAAGTACAGTGTATTGGACTGAATAGGAGCTCCTGTTCTTTTCAGTTTCCAAAGCATAGTTGAACTAGATATGGTCCGTGTGTGTAGGAAGCACAGTTCTTTGGTTCTCAGCAAGCTCACTGTTCTGGCCCTATAGGAAACACAGTAGAGTAGAACAGTGCTCTTTTCTCAAAAGCAGAGTGTGTTTCTTGTAAGGCGAGCTAGCGTTTGTTTCCCAGTCCTAAATGGATTTGAGTCACATGCAGTTTTTTGTCCTACAAGCAAGAGTTGTTTTCTGGTAAGACGAGTCACTATTGTGCTCCAATTGCCATACACAGTACAAATAGCACTCGCGTCTGTTCCCAGCAAGTACAGTGTATTGGACTGAAGAGGAGCTACTGTTCTTGTCAGGTTCCTAAGCAGAGTTTTACTAGAATTGGTCTGTGTGTGTAGGAAGCACAGTTGTTTTGTTCTGAGCAAGCTCACTGTTTGGACACCAAGGAAACACAGTAGAGTAGAAGATTGCTCTTTTATCAAAAGCAGAGTGTGTTTCTTGTAAGGCGAGCTAGCATTTGTTTCCCAGTCCTAAATGGAGTTGAATCCCATGCAGTTTCTGGTCCTACGAGCAAAAGTTGTTTTCTGGTAAGAAGAGTCACTATTGCGCTGCCATTGCCATACACAGGACAAATAGCATTGTTGTCTGTTCCCAGCAGTACAGTGTATTGGACTGAAGAGGATCTACTGTTCTTGTCAGGTTCCTAAGCAGAATTGAACTAGGTATGGCCGTGTGTAGGAAGCACAGGTCTTTTGTTCTGAGCAAGTTCACTGTTCAGACCTCTTAGGAAACACAGTAGAGTAGAAGAGTGCTTTTTTCTCTAAATCAGAGTGTGTTTCTTGTAAGGCGAGCTAGCGTTTGTTTCCCAGTCCTAAATGGAGTTGAATCCCATGCAGTTTCTGGTCCTACGAGCAAGAGTTGTTTTCTGGTAAGGAAGTCACTATTGCGTTCCCAGTGCCATACACAGTGCAAATAACACTCTCGTCTGTTCCCAGCAAGTACAGTGTATCAGACTGAAGACGAGCTACTGTTCTTGTCAATTTGTGAAGCAGAGTTGAACGAGATATGGCCCGTGTGTAGGAAGCACAGTTCTTTTGTTCTGAGCAAGGTCACTGTTTGGACCCCATTGAAAACACAGTAGAGTAGAAGAGTGCTCTTTTCTCAAAAGCAGAGAGTGTTTCTTGTAAGGCGAGCTAGAGTTTGTTTCCCAGTCCTAAATGGAGTTGAATCACATGCAGTTTCTGGTCCTACAAGCAAGAGTTGTTTTATGGTAAGAAGAGTCACTATTGTGCTCCCATTGAAATACACAGGGCAAATAGCACTGGCGTCTGTTCCCATCATGTACAGTGTATTGGACTGAAGAGGATCTACTGTTCTTGTCAGGGTCATAAGCAGAGTTGAACTAGATATGGCCGTGTGTGTAGGAAGCACAGTTGTTTTGTTCTGATCAAGCTCACTGTTCCGGCCCTATAGGAAACACAGTAGAGTAGAAGAGTGCTCTTTTCTCTAAAGCAGAGTGTGTTTCTTGTAAGGAGAGCTAGCGTTTGTTTCCCAGTCCTAAATTGAGTTGAGTCACATGCAGTTTTTGGTCCTACGAGCAAGAGTTGTTTTTTGGTAAGGAGAGACACTATTGCGCTCCAATTGACATACACAGTGCAAATAGCACTCGCGTCTGTTCCCAGCAAGTACATTGTATTGGACTGAATAGGAGCTACTGTTGTTTTCAGTTTCCAAAGCATAGTTGAACTAGATATGGTCCGTGTGTGTAGGAAGCACAGTTCTTTTGTTCTCAGCAAGCTCACTGTTCTGGCCCTATAGGAAACACAGTAGAGTAGAAGAGTGCTCTTTTCTCAAAAGCAGAGTGTGTTTCTTGTAAGGCGAGCTAGCGTTTGTTTCCCAGTCCTAAATGGAGTTGAATCCCATCCAGTTTCTGCTCCTACGAGCAAGAGTTTTTTTCTGGTAAGAAGAGACACTATTGCGCTGCCATTGCCATACACAGGAAAAATAGCACTGTTGTCTGTTCCCAGCAGTACAGTGTATTGGACTGAAGAGGATCTACTGTTCTTGTCAGGTTTATAAGCAAAATTGAACTAGATATGGCCGTGTGTGCAGGAAGCACAGTTCTTTTGTTCTGAGCAAGCTCACTGTTCTGACTCCATCGGAAACACAGTAGAGTAGAAGAGTGCTCTTTTCTCTAAAGCAGAGTGTGTTTCTTGTAAGGCGAGCTAGAGTTTGTTTCCCAGTCCTAAATGGAGTTGAATCACATACAGTTTCTGGTCCTACGAGCAAGAGTTGTTTTCTGGTAAGGAAAGTAACTATTGAGCTCCCATTGCAATATACAGTGCAAATAGCACTCGCGTCTGTTCCCAGCAAGTACAGTGTATTGGACTGAAGAGGAGCTACTGTTCTTGTCAGTTTCCAAAGCAGAGTTGAACTAGATATGGCCCGTGTGTGTAGGAAGCACAGTTCTTTTGTTCTGAGCAAGCTCACTGTTCTGGCCCTATAGGAAACACAGTAAAGTAGAAAGTGCTCTTTTCTCAAAAGCAGAGTGTGTTTCTTGTAAGGCGAGCTAGCGTTTCTTTCCCAGTCCTAAATGGAGTTGAATCTCATGCAGTTTCTGGTCCTACGTGCAAGAGTTGTTTTATGGTAAGAATAGTCACTATTGCGCTGCCATTGTCATACACAGGGCAAATAGCACTCGCGTCTCTTCCCAGCAAGTACAGTGTATTGGACTGAAGAGGATCTATTATTTTTGTCAGTTTCCTAAGCAGAATTGGACTAGATATGACCGTGTGTGTAGGAAGCACAGTTCTTTTGTTCTGAGCAAGCTCTCTGTTCTGGCCCTACAGGAAACACAGTAGAGTAGAAGAGTCCTCTTCTCTCAAAAGCAGAGTGTGTTCCTTGTAAGGCGAGCTAGCGTTTGTTTCCCAGTCCTAAATGGAGTTGAATCACATGCAGTTTCTTATCCTACGAGCAAGAGTTGTTTTCTGGTAAGAAGAGTCACTGTTGTGCTCCCATTGTCATACACAGGGCAAATAGCACTGGCGTCTGTTCCCAGCATGTACAGTGTATTGGACTGAAGAGGATCTACTGTTCTTGTCAGGTTCCTAAGCAGAGTTGAACTAGATATGGCCGTGTGTGTAGGAATCACAGTTTTTTTGTTCTGAGCAAGATCACTGTTCAGACCCCTTTGAAACACAGTAGAGTAGAAGGGTGCTCTTTTCTCTAAAGCAGATTGTGTTTCTTGTAAGGCTAGCTAGCATTTGTTTCCCAGTCCTAAATGGAGTTGAATTACATGCAGTTTCTGGTCCTACGAGCAAGAGTTGTTTTCTGGTAAGAAAATCACTATTGCGCTCCCATTGCCATACACAGTGCAAATAGTACTCGCGTCTGTTCCCAGAAAGTACAGTGTATTGGACTGAAGAGGAGCTACTGTTCTTGTCAGTTTCCTAAGCAGAGTTGAACGAGATATGGCCCGTGTGTGTAGGAAGCACAGTTCTTTTGTTCTGAGCAAGCTCAATGTTCTGGCCCTATAGGAAACACAGTAGAGTAGAAGAGTGCTCTTTTCTCTAAAGCAGAGTGTGTTTCTTGTAAGGCGAGCTAGCATTTGTTTCCCAGTCCTAAATGGAGTTGAATCCCATGCAGTTTCTGGTCCTACGAGCAAGAGTTGTTTTCTGGTAAGAAGAGTCACTATTGCGCTGCCATTGCCATACACAGGACAAATAGCGTTGTTGTCTGTTCCCAGCAGTACAGTGTATTGGACTGAAGAGGATCTACTGTTCTTGTCAGGTTCCTAAGCAGAATTGAACTAGGTATGGCCGTGTGTAGGAAGCACAGGTCTTTTGTTCTGAGCAAGTTCACTGTTCAGACCTCTTAGGAAACACAGTAGAGTAGAAGAGTGCTTTTTTCTCTAAATCAGAGTGTGCTTCTTCTAAGGCCAGCTAGTGTTTGTTTCCTAGTCCTAAATGGAGTTGAATCACATGCAGTCTCTGGTTCTACGAGCAAGAGTTGTTTTCTGGTAAGAAGAGTCACTATTGTGCTCCCATTGTCATACACAGTGCAAATAGCACTCGCGTCTCTTCCCAGCAAGTACAGTGTATTGGACAGAATTGGAGCTACTGTTCTTGTCAGTTTCCTAAGCAGAGTTGAACTAGATATGGTCCATGTGTTTAGGAAGCACAGTTCTTTTGTTCTCAGCAAGCTCACTGTTCTGGCTCTATAGGAAACACAGTAGAGTAGAAGAGTGCTCTTTTCTCTTAAGCAGAGTGTGTTTCTTGTAAGGCGAGCTAGTGTTTGTTTCCCAGTCCTAAATGGAGTTGAATCCCATGCAGTTTCTGGTCCTACGAGCAAGAGTTGTTTTCTGGTAAGGAAGTCACTATTGCGTTCCCAGTGCCATACACAGTGCAAATAACACTCGCGTCTGTTCCCAGCAAGTACAGTGTATCAGACTGAAGACGAGCTACTGTTCTTGTCAATTTCTTAAGCAGAGTTGAACGAGATATGGCCCGTGTGTAGGAAGCACAGTTCTTTTGTTCTGAGCAAGCTCACTGTTTGGACCCCATTGAAAACACAGTAGAGTAGAAGAGTGCTCTTTTCTCAAAAGCAGAGTGTGTTTCTTGTAAGGCGAGCTAGCATTTGTTTCCCAGTCCTAAATGGAGTTGAATCACATACAGTTTCTGGTCCTACGAGCAAGAGTTGTTTTCTGGTAAGGAAAGTCACTATTGAGCTCCCATTGCAATATACAGTGCAAATAGCACTCGCGTCTGTTCCCAGCAAGTACAGTGTATTGGACTGAAGAGGAGCTACTGTTCTTGTCAGTTTCCAAAGCAGAGTTGAACTAGATATGGCCCGTGTGTGTAGGAAGCACAGTTCTTTTGTTCTGAGCAAGCTCACTGTTCTGGCCCTATAGGAAATACAGTAGAGTAGAAAGTGCTCTTTTCTCAAAAGCAGAGTGTGTTTCTTGTAAGGCGAGCTAGCGTTTCTTTCCCAGTCCTAAATGGAGTTGAATCTCATGCAGTTTCTGGTCCTACGAGCAAGAGTTGTTTTATGGTAAGAATAGTCACTATTGAGCTGCCATTGTCATACACAGGGCAAATAGCACTCGCGTCTCTTCCCAGCAAGTACAGTGTATTGGACTGAAGAGGATCTATTATTTTTGTCAGTTTCCTAAGCAGAATTGGACTAGATATGACCGTGTGTGTAGGAAGCACAGTTCTTTTGTTCTGAGCAAGCTCTCTGTTCTGGCCCTACAGGAAACACAGTAGAGTAGAAGAGTCCTCTTCTCTCAAAAGCAGAGTGTGTTCCTTGTAAGGCGAGCTAGCGTTTGTTTCCCAGTCCTAAATGGAGTTGAATCACATGCAGTTTCTGGTCCTACGAGCAAGAGTTGTTTTCTGGTAAGAAGAGTCACTGTTGTGCTCCCATTGTCATACACAGGGCAAATAGCACTGGCGTCTGTTCCCAGCATGTACAGTGTTTTGGACTGAAGAGGATCTACTGTTCTTGTCAGGTTCCTAAGCAGAGTTGAACTAGATATGGCCGTGTGTGTAGGAAGCACAGTTTTTTTGTTCTGAGCAAGCTCACTGTTCAGACCCCTTTGAAACACAGTAGAGTAGAAGGGTGCTCTTTTCTCTAAAGCAGATTGTGTTTCTTGTAAGGCTAGCTAGCATTTGTTTCCCAGTCCTAAATGGAGTTGAATTACATGCAGTTTCTGGTCCTACGAGCAAGAGTTGTTTTCTGGTAAGAAAATCACTATTGCGCTCCCATTGCCATACACAGTGCAAATAGTACTCGCGTCTGTTCCCAGAAAGTACAGTGTATTGGACTGAAGAGGAGCTACTGTTCTTGTCAGTTTCCTAAGCAGAGTTGAACGAGATATGGCCCGTGTGTGTAGGAAGCACAGTTCTTTTGTTCTGAGCAAGCTCAATGTTCTGGCCCTATAGGAAACACAGTAGAGTAGAAGAGTGCTCTTTTCTCTAAAGCAGAGTGTGTTTCTTGTAAGGCGAGCTAGCATTTGTTTCCCAGTCCTAAATGGAGTTGAATCCCATGCAGTTTCTGGTCCTACGAACAAGAGTTGTTTTCTGGTAAGAAGAGTCACTATTGCGCTGCCATTGCCATACACAGGACAAATAGCATTGTTGTCTGTTCCCAGCAGTACAGTGTATTGGACTGAAGAGGATCTACTGTTCTTGTCAGGTTCCTAAGCAGAATTGAACTAGGTATGGCCGTGTGTAGGAAGCACAGGTCTTTTGTTCTGAGCAAGTTCACTGTTCAGACCTCTTAGGAAACACAGTAGAGTAGAAGAGTGCTTTTTTCTCTAAATCAGAGTGTGCTTCTTCTAAGGCCAGCTAGTGTTTGTTTCCATGTCCTAAATGGAGTTGAATCACATGCAGTCTCTGGTCCTACGAGCAAGAGTTGTTTTCTGGTAAGAAGAGTCACTATTGTGCTCCCATTGTCATACACAGTGCAAATAGCACTCGCGTCTCTTCCCAGCAAGTACAGTGTATTGGACAGAATTGGAGCTACTGTTCTTGTCAGTTTCCTAAGCAGAGTTGAACTAGATATGGTCCGTGTGTTTAGGAAGCACAGTTCTTTTGTTCTCAGCAAGCTCACTGTTCTGGCCCTATAGGAAACACAGTAGAGTAGAAGAGTGCTCTTTTCTCTAAAGCAGAGTGTGTTTCTTGTAAGGCGAGCTAGTGTTTGTTTCCCAGTCCTAAATGGAGTTGAATCCCATGCAGTTTCTGGTCCTACGAGCAAGAGTTGTTTTCTGGTAAGGAAGTCACTATTGCGTTCCCAGTGCCATACACAGTGCAAATAACACTCGCGTCTGTTCCCAGCAAGTACAGTGTATCAGACTGAAGACGAGCTACTGTTCTTGTCAATTTCTTAAGCAGAGTTGAACGAGATATGGCCCGTGTGTAGGAAGCACAGTTCTTTTGTTCTGAGCAAGCTCACTGTTTGGACCCCATTGAAAACACAGTAGAGTAGAAGAGTGCTCTTTTCTCAAAAGCAGAGTGTGTTTCTTGTAAGGCGAGCTAGAGTTTGTTTCCCAGTCCTAAATGGAGTTGAATCACATACAGTTTCTGGTCCTACGAGCAAGAGTTGTTTTCTGGTAAGGAAAGTCACTATTGAGCTCCCATTGCAATATACAGTGCAAATAGCACTCGCGTCTGTTCCCAGCAAGTACAGTGTATTGGACTGAAGAGGAGCTACTGTTCTTGTCAGTTTCCAAAGCAGAGTTGAACTAGATATGGCCCGTGTGTGTAGGAAGCACAGTTCTTTTGTTCTGAGCAAGCTCACTGTTCTGGCCCTATAGGAAACACAGTAGAGTAGAAAGTGCTCTTTTCTCAAAAGCAGAGTGTGTTTCTTGTAAGGCGAGCTAGCGTTTCTTTCCCAGTCCTAAATGGAGTTGAATCTCATGCAGTTTCTGGTCCTACGAGCAAGAGTTGTTTTATGGTAAGAATAGTCACTATTGCGCTGCCATTGTCATACACAGTGCAAATAGCACTCGCGTCTCTTCCCAGCAAGTACAGTGTATTGGACTGAAGAGGATCTATTATTTTTGTCAGTTTCCTAAGCAGAATTGGACTAGATATGACCGTGTGTGTAGGAAGCACAGTTCTTTTGTTCTGAGCAAGCTCTCTGTTCTGGCCCTACAGGAAACACAGTAGAGTAGAAGAGTCCTATTCTCTCAAAAGCAGAGTGTGTTCCTTGTAAGGCGAGCTAGCGTTTGTTTCCCAGTCCTAAATGGAGTTGAATCACATGCAGTTTCTGGTCCTACGAGCAAGAGTTGTTTTCTGGTAAGAAGAGTCACTGTTGTGCTCCCATTGTCATACACAGGGCAAATAGCACTGACGTCTGTTCCCAGCATGTACAGTGTATTGGACTGAAGAGGATCTACTGTTCTTGTCAGGTTCCTAAGCAGAGTTGAACTAGATATGGCCGTGTGTGTAGGAAGCACAGTTTTTTTGTTCTGAGCAAGCTCACTGTTCAGACCCCTTTGAAACACAGTAGAGTAGAAGGGTGCTCTTTTCTCTAAAGCAGATTGTGTTTCTTGTAAGGCTAGCTAGCATTTGTTTCCCAGTCCTAAATGGAGTTGAATTACATGCAGTTTCTGGTCCTACGAGCAAGAGTTGTTTTCTGGTAAGAAAATCACTATTGCGCTCCCATTGCCATACACAGTGCAAATAGTACTCGCGTCTGTTCCCAGAAAGTACAGTGTATTGGACTGAAGAGGAGCTACTGTTCTTGTCAGTTTCCTAAGCAGAGTTGAACGAGATATGGCCCGTGTGTGTAGGAAGCACAGTTCTTTTGTTCTGAGCAAGCTCAATGTTCTGGCCCTATAGGAAACACAGTAGAGTAGAAGAGTGCTCTTTTCTCTAAAGCAGAGTGTGTTTCTTGTAAGGCGAGCTAGAGTTTGTTTCCCAGTCCTAAATGGAGTTGAATCACATGCAGTTTCTGGTCCTACGAGCAAGAGTTGTTTTCTGGTAAGAAGAGTCACTATTGTGCTCCCATTGAAATACACAGGGCAAATAGCACTGGCGTCTGTTCCCATCATGTACAGTGTATTGGACTGAAGAGGATCTACTGTTCTTGTCAGGGTCCTAAGCAGAGTTGAAGTAGATATGGCCGTGTGTGTAGGAAGCACAGTTCTTTTGTTCTGATCAAGCTCACTGTTCTGGCCCTATAGGAAACACAGTAGAGTAGAAGAGTGCTCTTTTCTCTAAAGCAGAGTGTGTTTCTTTTAAGGTGAGCTAGCGTTTGTTTCGAAGTCCTAAATTGAGTTGAGTCACATGCAGTTTTTGGTCCTAAGAGCAAGAGTTGTTTTCTGGTAAGGAGAGTCACTATTGCGCTCCAATTGACATACACAGTGCAAATAGCACTCGCGTCTGTTCCCAATAAGTACAGTGTATTGGACTGAATAGGAGCTACTGTTCTTTTCAGTTTCCAAAGCATAGTTGACCTAGATATGGTCCGTGTGTGTAGGAAGCACAGTTCTTTGGTTCTCAGCAAGCTCACTGTTCTGGCCCTATAGGAAACACAGTAGAGTAGAACAGTGCTCTTTTCTCAAAAGCAGAGTGTGTTTCTTGTAAGGCGAGCTAGCGTTTGTTTCCCAGTCCTAAATGGATTTGAGTCACATGCAGTTTTTTGTCCTACAAGCAAGAGTTGTTTTCTGGTAAGACGAGTCACTATTGTGCTCCAATTGCCATACACAGTACAAATAGCACTCGCGTCTGTTCCCAGCAAGTACAGTGTATTGGACTGAAGAGGAGCTACTGTTCTTGTCAGGTTCCTAAGCAGAGTTTTACTAGAATTGGTCCGTGTGTGTAGGAAGCACAGTTGTTTTGTTCTGAGCAAGCTCACTGTTGGACACCAAGGAAACACAGTAGAGTAGAAGATTGCTCTTTTATCAAAAGCAGAGTGTGTTTCTTGTAAGGCGAGCTAGCATTTGTTTCCCAGTCCTAAATGGAGTTGAATCCCATGCAGTTTCTGGTCCTACGAGCAAGAGTTGTTTTCTGGTAAGAAGAGTCACTATTGCGCTGCCATTGCCATACACAGGACAAATAGCATTGTTGTCTGTTCCCAGCAGTACAGTGTATTGGACTGAAGAGGATCTACTCTTCTTGTCAGGTTCCTAAGCAGAATTGAACTAGGTATGGCCGTGTGTAGGAAGCACAGGTCTTTTGTTCTGAGCAAGTTCACTGTTCAGACCTCTTAGGAAACACAGTAGAGTAGAAGAGTGCTTTTTTCTCTAAATCAGAGTGTGTTTCTTGTAAGGCGAGCTAGTGTTTGTTTCCTAGTCCTAAATGGAGTTGAATCACATGCAGTCTCTGGTCCTACGAGCAAGAGTTGTTTTCTGGTAAGAAGAGTCACTATTGTGCTCCCATTGTCATACACAGTGCAAATAGCACTCGCGTCTCTTCCCAGCAAGTACAGTGTATTGGACAGAATTGGAGCTACTGTTCTTGTCAGTTTCCTAAGCAGAGTTGAACTAGATATGGTCCGTGTGTTTAGGAAGCTCAGTTCTTTTGTTCTCAGCAAGCTCACTGTTCTGGCCCTATAGGAAACACAGTAGAGTAGAAGAGTGCTCTTTTCTCAAAAGCAGAGTGTGTTTCTTGTAAGGCGAGCTAGCGTTTGTTTCCCAGTCCTAAATGGAGTTGAATCCCATGCAGTTTCTGGTCCTACGAGCAAGAGTTGTTTTCTGGTAAGGAAGTCACTATTGCGTTCCAGTGCCATACACAGTGCAAATAACACTCGCGTCTGTTCCCAGCAAGTACAGTGTATCAGACTGAAGACGAGCTACTGTTCTTGTCAATTTCTGAAGCAGAGTTGAACGAGATATGGCCCGTGTGTAGGAAGCACAGTTCTTTTGTTCTGAGCAAGCTCACTGTTTGGACCCCATTGAAAACACAGTAGAGTAGAAGAGTGCTCTTTTCTCAAAAGCAGAGTGTGTTTCTTGTAAGGCGAGCTAGAGTTTGTTTCCCAGTCCTAAATGGAGTTGAATCACATGCAGTTTCTGGTCCTACGAGCAAGAGTTGTTTTCTGGTAAGAAGAGTCACTATTGTGCTCCCATTGAAATACACAGGGCAAATAGCACTGGCGTCTGTTCCCATCATGTACAGTGTATTGGACTGAAGAGGATCTACTGTTCTTGTCAGGGTCCTAAGCAGAGTTGAACTAGATATGGCCGTGTGTGTAGGAAGCACAGTTCTTTTGTTCTGATCAAGCTCACTGTTCTGGCCCTATAGGAAACACAGTAGAGTAGAAGAGTGCTCTTTTCTCTAAAGCAGAGTGTGTTTCTTGTAAGGAGAGCTAGCATTTGTTTCCCAGTCCTTAATTGAGTTGAGTCACATGCAGTTTTTGGTCCTACGAGCAAGAGTTTTTTTCTGGTAAGAAGAGACACTATTGCGCTGCCATTGCCATACACAGGAAAAATAGCACTGTTGTCTGTTCCCAGCAGTACAGTGTATTGGACTGAAGAGGATCTACTGTTCTTGTCAGGTTTATAAGCAAAATTGAACTAGATATGGCCGTGTGTGTAGGAAGCACAGTTCTTTTGTTCTGAGCAAGCTCACTGTTCGGACCCCATCGGAAACACAGTAGAGTAGAAGAGTGCTCTTTTCTCTAAAGCAGATTGTGTTTCTTGTAAGGTTAGCTAGCATTTGTTTCCCAGTCCTAAACGGAGTTGAATCACATACAGTTTCTGGTCCTACGAGCAAGAGTTGTTTTCTGGTAAGGAAAGTCACTATTGAGCTCCCATTGCAATATACAGTGCAAATAGCACTCGCGTCTGTTCCCAGCAAGTACAGTGTATTGGACTGAAGAGGAGCTACTGTTCTTGTCAGTTTCCAAAGCAGAGTTGAACTAGATATGGCCCGTGTGTGTAGGAAGCACAGTTCTTTTGTTCTGAGCAAGCTCACTGTTCTGGCAGTATAGGAAACACAGTAGAGTAGAAGAGTGCTCTTTTCTCAAAAGCAGAGTGTGTTTCTTGTAAGGCGAGCTAGCGTTTCTTTCCCAGTCCTAAATGGAGTTGAATCTCATGCAGTTTCTGGTCCTACGAGCAAGAGTTGTTTTATGGTAAGAAGAGTCACTATTGCGCTGCCATTGTCATACACAGGGCAAATAGCACTCGCGTCTCTTCTTAGCAAGTACAGTGTATTGGACTGAAGAGGATCTATTATTTTTGTCAGTTTCCTAAGCAGAATTGGACTAGATATGGCCGTTTGTGTAGGAAGCACAGTTTTTTTGTTCTGAGCAAGCTCACTGTTCGGACCCCATTGAAACACAGTAGAGTAGAAGGGTGCTCTTTTCTCTAAAGCAGATTGTGTTTTTTGTAAGGCTAGCTAGCATTTGTTTCCCAGTCCTAAATGGAGTTGAATCACATGCAGTTTCTGGTCCTACGAGCAAGAGTTTTTTTCTGGTAAGAAAATCACTGTTGCGCTTCCATTGCCATACACAGTGCAAATAGTACTTGCGTCTGTTCCCAGAAAGTACAGTGTATTGGACTGAAGAGGACTACTGTTCTTGTCAGTTTCCTAAGCAGAGTTGAACTAGATATGGCCCGTGTGTGTAGGAAGCACAGTTCTTTTGTTCTGATCAAGCTCACTGTTCTGGCCCTATAGGAAACACAGTAGAGTAGAAGAGTGCTCTTTTCTCTAAAGCAGAGTGTGTTTCTTGTAAGGCGAGCTAGCGTTTGTTTCGAAGTCCTAAATTGAGTTGAGTCACATGCAGTTTTTGGTCCTACGAGCAAGAGTTGATTTCTGGTAAGGAAAGTCACTATTGCGCTCCCATTGACATACACAGTGCAAATAGCACTCGCGTCTGTTCCCAGCAAGTACAGTGTATTGGACTGAGTAGGAGCTACTGTTCTTTTCAGTTTCCAAAGCATAGTTGAACTAGATATGGTCCGTGTGTGTAGGAAGCACAGTTCTTTTGTTCTCAGCAAGCTCACTGTTCTGGCCCTATGGGAAACACAGTAGAGTAGAAGAGTGCTCTTTTCTCAAAAGCAGAGTGTGTTTCTTGTAAGGCGAGCTAGCGTTTGTTTCCCAGTCCTAAATGGATTCGAGTCACATGCAGTTTTTTGTCCTACAAGCAAGAGTTGTTTTCTGGTAAGACGAGTCACTATTGTGCTCCAATTGCCATACACAGTACAAATAGCACTCGCGTCTGTTCCCAGCAAGTACAGTGTATTGGACTGAAGAGGAGCTACTGTTCTTGTCAGGTTCCTAAGCAGAGTTTTACTAGAATTGGTCCGTGTGTGTAGGAAGCACAGTTGTTTTGTTCTGAGCAAGCTCACTGTTTGGACACCAAGGAAACACAGTAGAGTAGAAGATTGCTCTTTTATCAAAAGCAGAGTGTGTTTCTTGTAAGGCGAGCTAGCATTTGTTTCCCAGTCCTAAATGGAGTTGAATCCCATGCAGTTTCTGGTCCTACGAGCAAGAGTTGTTTTCTGGTAAGAAGAGTCACTATTGCGCTGCCATTGCCATACACAGGACAAATAGCATTGTTGTCTGTTCCCAGCAGTACAGTGTATTGGACTGAAGAGGATCTACTGTTCTTGTCAGGTTCCTAAGCAGAATTGAACTAGGTATGGCCGTGTGTAGGAAGCACAGGTCTTTTGTTCTGAGCAAGTTCACTGTTCAGACCTCTTAGGAAACACAGTAGAGTAGAAGAGTGCTTTTTTCTCTAAATCAGAGTGTGTTTCTTGTAAGGCGAGCTAGTGTTTGTTTCCTAGTCCTAAATGGAGTTGAATCACATGCAGTCTCTGGTCCTACGAGCAAGAGTTGTTTTCTGGTAAGAAGAGTCACTATTGTGCTCCCATTGTCATACACAGTGCAAATAGCACTCGCGTCTCTTCCCAGCAAGTACAGTGTATTGGACAGAATTGGAGCTACTGTTCTTGTCAGTTTCCTAAGCAGAGTTGAACTAGATATGGTCCGTGTGTGTAGGAAGCACAGTTCTTTTGTTCTCAGCAAGCTCACTGTTCTGGCCCTATAGGAAACACAGTAGAGTAGAAGAGTGCTCTTTTCTCTAAAGCAGAGTGTGTTTCTTGTAAGGCGAGCTAGTGTTTGTTTCCCAGTCCTAAATGGAGTTGAATCCCATGCAGTTTCTGGTCCTACGAGCAAGAGTTGTTTTCTGGTAAGGAAGTCACTATTGCGTTCCCAGTGCCATACACAGTGCAAATAACACTCGCGTCTGTTCCCAGCAAGTACAGTGTATCAGACTGAAGACGAGCTACTGTTCTTGTCAATTTCTTAAGCAGAGTTGAACGAGATATGGCCCGTGTGTGTAGGAAGCACAGTTCTTTTGTTCTGAGCAAGCTCACTGTTTGGACCCCATTGAAAACACAGTAGAGTAGAAGAGTGCTCTTTTCTCAAAAGCAGAGTGTGTTTCTTGTAAGGCGAGCTAGAGTTTGTTTCCCAGTCCTAAATGGAGTTGAATCACATGCAGTTTCTGGTCCTACGAGCAAGAGTTGTTTTCTGGTAAGAAGAGTCACTATTGTGCTCCCATTGAAATACACAGGGCAAATAGCACTGGCGTCTGTTCCCATCATGTACAGTGTATTGGACTGAAGAGGATCTACTGTTCTTGTCAGGGTCCTAAGCAGAGTTGAAGTAGATATGGCCGTGTGTGTAGGAAGCACAGTTCTTTTGTTCTGATCAAGCTCACTGTTCTGGCCCTATAGGAAACACAGTAGAGTAGAAGAGTGCTCTTTTCTCTAAAGCAGAGTGTGTTTCTTTTAAGGTGAGCTAGCGTTTGTTTCGAAGTCCTAAATTGAGTTGAGTCACATGCAGTTTTTGGTCCTAAGAGCAAGAGTTGTTTTCTGGTAAGGAGAGTCACTATTGCGCTCCAATTGACATACACAGTGCAAATAGCACTCGCGTCTGTTCCCAATAAGTACAGTGTATTGGACTGAATAGGAGCTACTGTTCTTTTCAGTTTCCAAAGCATAGTTGACCTAGATATGGTCCGTGTGTGTAGGAAGCACAGTTCTTTGGTTCTCAGCAAGCTCACTGTTCTGGCCCTATAGGAAACACAGTAGAGTAGAACAGTGCTCTTTTCTCAAAAGCAGAGTGTGTTTCTTGTAAGGCGAGCTAGCGTTTGTTTCCCAGTCCTAAATGGATTTGAGTCACATGCAGTTTTTTGTCCTACAAGCAAGAGTTGTTTTCTGGTAAGACGAGTCACTATTGTGCTCCAATTGCCATACACAGTACAAATAGCACTCGCGTCTGTTCCCAGCAAGTACAGTGTATTGGACTGAAGAGGAGCTACTGTTCTTGTCAGGTTCCTAAGCAGAGTTTTACTAGAATTGGTCCGTGTGTGTAGGAAGCACAGTTGTTTTGTTCTGAGCAAGCTCACTGTTGGACACCAAGGAAACACAGTAGAGTAGAAGATTGCTCTTTTATCAAAAGCAGAGTGTGTTTCTTGTAAGGCGAGCTAGCATTTGTTTCCCAGTCCTAAATGGAGTTGAATCCCATGCAGTTTCTGGTCCTACGAGCAAGAGTTGTTTTCTGGTAAGAAGAGTCACTATTGCGCTGCCATTGCCATACACAGGACAAATAGCATTGTTGTCTGTTCCCAGCAGTACAGTGTATTGGACTGAAGAGGATCTACTCTTCTTGTCAGGTTCCTAAGCAGAATTGAACTAGGTATGGCCGTGTGTAGGAAGCACAGGTCTTTTGTTCTGAGCAAGTTCACTGTTCAGACCTCTTAGGAAACACAGTAGAGTAGAAGAGTGCTTTTTTCTCTAAATCAGAGTGTGTTTCTTGTAAGGCGAGCTAGTGTTTGTTTCCTAGTCCTAAATGGAGTTGAATCACATGCAGTCTCTGGTCCTACGAGCAAGAGTTGTTTTCTGGTAAGAAGAGTCACTATTGTGCTCCCATTGTCATACACAGTGCAAATAGCACTCGCGTCTCTTCCCAGCAAGTACAGTGTATTGGACAGAATTGGAGCTACTGTTCTTGTCAGTTTCCTAAGCAGAGTTGAACTAGATATGGTCCGTGTGTTTAGGAAGCTCAGTTCTTTTGTTCTCAGCAAGCTCACTGTTCTGGCCCTATAGGAAACACAGTAGAGTAGAAGAGTGCTCTTTTCTCAAAAGCAGAGTGTGTTTCTTGTAAGGCGAGCTAGCGTTTGTTTCCCAGTCCTAAATGGAGTTGAATCCCATGCAGTTTCTGGTCCTACGAGCAAGAGTTGTTTTCTGGTAAGGAAGTCACTATTGCGTTCCAGTGCCATACACAGTGCAAATAACACTCGCGTCTGTTCCCAGCAAGTACAGTGTATCAGACTGAAGACGAGCTACTGTTCTTGTCAATTTCTGAAGCAGAGTTGAACGAGATATGGCCCGTGTGTAGGAAGCACAGTTCTTTTGTTCTGAGCAAGCTCACTGTTTGGACCCCATTGAAAACACAGTAGAGTAGAAGAGTGCTCTTTTCTCAAAAGCAGAGTGTGTTTCTTGTAAGGCGAGCTAGAGTTTGTTTCCCAGTCCTAAATGGAGTTGAATCACATGCAGTTTCTGGTCCTACGAGCAAGAGTTGTTTTCTGGTAAGAAGAGTCACTATTGTGCTCCCATTGAAATACACAGGGCAAATAGCACTGGCGTCTGTTCCCATCATGTACAGTGTATTGGACTGAAGAGGATCTACTGTTCTTGTCAGGGTCCTAAGCAGAGTTGAACTAGATATGGCCGTGTGTGTAGGAAGCACAGTTCTTTTGTTCTGATCAAGCTCACTGTTCTGGCCCTATAGGAAACACAGTAGAGTAGAAGAGTGCTCTTTTCTCTAAAGCAGAGTGTGTTTCTTGTAAGGAGAGCTAGCATTTGTTTCCCAGTCCTTAATTGAGTTGAGTCACATGCAGTTTTTGGTCCTACGAGCAAGAGTTTTTTTCTGGTAAGAAGAGACACTATTGCGCTGCCATTTCCATACACAGGAAAAATAGCACTGTTGTCTGTTCCCAGCAGTACAGTGTATTGGACTGAAGAGGATCTACTGTTCTTGTCAGGTTTATAAGCAAAATTGAACTAGATATGGCCGTGTGTGTAGGAAGCACAGTTCTTTTGTTCTGAGCAAGCTCACTGTTCGGACCCCATCGGAAACACAGTAGAGTAGAAGAGTGCTCTTTTCTCTAAAGCAGATTGTGTTTCTTGTAAGGTTAGCTAGCATTTGTTTCCCAGTCCTAAACGGAGTTGAATCACATACAGTTTCTGGTCCTACGAGCAAGAGTTGTTTTCTGGTAAGGAAAGTCACTATTGAGCTCCCATTGCAATATACAGTGCAAATAGCACTCGCGTCTGTTCCCAGCAAGTACAGTGTATTGGACTGAAGAGGAGCTACTGTTCTTGTCAGTTTCCAAAGCAGAGTTGAACTAGATATGGCCCGTGTGTGTAGGAAGCACAGTTCTTTTGTTCTGAGCAAGCTCACTGTTCTGGCAGTATAGGAAACACAGTAGAGTAGAAGAGTGCTCTTTTCTCAAAAGCAGAGTGTGTTTCTTGTAAGGCGAGCTAGCGTTTCTTTCCCAGTCCTAAATGGAGTTGAATCTCATGCAGTTTCTGGTCCTACGAGCAAGAGTTGTTTTATGGTAAGAAGAGTCACTATTGCGCTGCCATTGTCATACACAGGGCAAATAGCACTCGCGTCTCTTCTTAGCAAGTACAGTGTATTGGACTGAAGAGGATCTATTATTTTTGTCAGTTTCCTAAGCAGAATTGGACTAGATATGGCCGTTTGTGTAGGAAGCACAGTTTTTTTGTTCTGAGCAAGCTCACTGTTCGGACCCCATTGAAACACAGTAGAGTAGAAGGGTGCTCTTTTCTCTAAAGCAGATTGTGTTTTTTGTAAGGCTAGCTAGCATTTGTTTCCCAGTCCTAAATGGAGTTGAATCACATGCAGTTTCTGGTCCTACGAGCAAGAGTTTTTTTCTGGTAAGAAAATCACTGTTGCGCTTCCATTGCCATACACAGTGCAAATAGTACTCGCGTCTGTTCCCAGAAAGTACAGTGTATTGGACTGAAGAGGACTACTGTTCTTGTCAGTTTCCTAAGCAGAGTTGAACTAGATATGGCCCGTGTGTGTAGGAAGCACAGTTCTTTTGTTCTGATCAAGCTCACTGTTCTGGCCCTATAGGAAACACAGTAGAGTAGAAGAGTGCTCTTTTCTCTAAAGCAGAGTGTGTTTCTTGTAAGGCGAGCTAGCGTTTGTTTCGAAGTCCTAAATTGAGTTGAGTCACATGCAGTTTTTGGTCCTACGAGCAAGAGTTGATTTCTGGTAAAGAAAGTCACTATTGCGCTCCCATTGACATACACAGTGCAAATAGCACTCGCGTCTGTTCCCAGCAAGTACAGTGTATTGGACTGAGTAGGAGCTACTGTTCTTTTCAGTTTCCAAAGCATAGTTGAACTAGATATGGTCCGTGTGTGTAGGAAGCACAGTTCTTTTGTTCTCAGCAAGCTCACTGTTCTGGCCCTATGGGAAACACAGTAGAGTAGAACAGTGCTCTTTTCTCAAAAGCAGAGTGTGTTTCTTGTAAGGCGAGCTAGCGTTTGTTTCCAAGTCCTAAATGGAGTTGAATCACATGCAGTTTCTGGTCCTACGAGCAAGAGTTTTTTTCTGGTAAGAAGAGACACTATTGCGCTGCCATTGCCATACACAGGAAAAATAGCACTGTTGTCTGTTCCCAGCAGTACAGTGTATTGGACTGAAGAGGATCTACTGTTCTTGTCAGGTTTATAAGCAAAATTGAACTAGATATGGCCGTGTGTGTAGGAAGCATAGTTCTTTTGTTCTGAGCAAGCTCACTGTTCGGACCCCATTGGAAACACAGTAGAGTAGAAGAGTGCTCTTTTCTCTAAAGCAGATTGTGTTTCTTGTAAGGCGAGCTAGCGTTTGTTTCCAAGTCCTAAATGGAGTTGAATCACATGCAGTTTCTGGTCCTACGAGCAAGAGTTTTTTTCTGGTAAGAAGAGACACTATTGCGCTCCCATTGCCATACACAGTGCAAATAGCACTCGCGTCTGTTCCCAGCAAGTACAGTGTATTGGACTGAAGAGGAGCTACTGTTCTTGTCAGTTTCCAAAGCAGAGTTGAACTAGATATGGCCCGTGTGTGTAGGAAGCACAGTTCTTTTGTTCTGAGCAAGCTCACTGTTCTGGCACTATAGGAAACACAGTAGAGTAGAAGAGTGCTCTTTTCTCAAAAGTAGAGTGTGTTTCATGTAAGGTGAGCTAGCGTTTCTTTCCCAGTCCTAAATGGAGTTGAATCACATGCAGTTTCTGGTCCTACGAGCAAGAGTTGTTTTCTGGTAAGAAGAGTCACTATTGTGCTCCCATTGAAATATACAGGGCAAATAGCACTGGAGTCTGTTCCCATCATGTACAGTGTATTGGACTGAAGAGGTTCTACTGTTCTTGTCAGGTTCCTAAGCAGAGTTGAACTAGATATGGCCGTGTGTGTAGGAAGCACAGTTCTTTTGTTCTGATCAAGCTCACTGTTCTGGCCCTATAGGAAACACAGTAGAGTAGAAGAGTGCTCTTTTCTCTAAAGCAGAGTGTGTTTCTTGTAAGGAGAGCTAGCATTTGTTTCCCAGTCCTAAATTGAGTTGAGTCACATGCAGTTTTTGGTCCTACGAGCAAGAGTTGTTTTCTGGTAAGGAGAGACACTATTGCGCTCCAATTGACATACACAGTGCAAATAGCACTCGCGTCTGTTCCCAGCAAGTACAGTGTATTTGTCTGAATAGGAGCTACTGTTGTTTTCAGTTTCCAAAGCATAGTTAAACTAGATATGGTCCGTGTGTGTAGGAAGCACAGTTCTTTTGTTCTCAGCAAGCTCATTGTTCTGGCCCTATGGGAAACACAGTAGAGTAGAACAGTGCTCTTTTCTCAAAAGCAGAGTGTGTTTCTTGTAAGGCGAGCTAGCGTTTGTTTCCCAGTCCTAAATGGAGTTGAATCACATGCAGTTTCTGGTGCTACGAGCAAGAGTTGTTTTATGGTAAGAAGAGTCACTATTGCGCTGCCATTGTCATACACAGGGCAAATAGCACTCGCGTCTCTTCCCAGCAAGTACAGTGTATTGGACTGAAGAGGATCTATTATTTTTGTCAGTTTCCTAAGCAGAATTGGACTAGATATGGCCGTGTGTGTAGGAAGCACAGTTTTTTTGTTCTGAGCAAGCTCACTGTTCGGACCCCATTGAAACACAGTAGAGTAGAAGGGTTCTCTTTTCTCTAAAGCAGACTGTGTTTTTTGTAAGGCTAGCTAGCATTTGTTTCCCAGTCCTAAATGGAGTTGAATCACATGCAGTTTCTGGTCCTACGAGCAAGAGTTGTTTTCTGGTAAGGAGAGACACTATTGCGCTCCAATTGACATACACAGTGCAAATAGCACTCGCGTCTGTTCCCAGCAAGTACAGTGTATTGGACTGAGTAGGAGCTACTGTTCTTTTCAGTTTCCAAAGCATAGTTGAACTAGATATGGTCCGTGTGTGTAGGAAGCACAGTTCTTTTGTTCTCAGCAAGCTCACTGTTCTGGCCCTATGGGAAACACAGTAGAGTAGAACAGTGCTCTTTTCTCAAAAGCAGAGTGTGTTTCTTTTAAGGCGAGCTAGCGTTTGTTTCGCAGTCCTAAATGGAGTTGAATCACATGCAGTTTCTGCTCCTATGAGCAAGTGTTTTTTTCTGGTAAGAAGAGACACTATTGCGCTGCCATTGCCATACACAGGAAAAATAGCACTGTTGTCTGTTCCCAGCAGTACAGTGTATTGGACTGAAGAGGATCTACTGTTCTTGTCAGGTTTATAAGCAAAATTGAACTAGATATGGCCGTGTGTGTAGGAAGCATAGTTCTTTTGTTCTGAGCAAGCTCACTGTTCGGACCCCATCGGAAACACAGTAGAGTAGAAGAGTGCTCTTTTCTCTAAAGCAGATTGTGTTTTTTGTAAGGCGAGCTAGCATTTGTTTCCCAGTCCTAAATGGAGTTGAATCACATACAGTTTCTGGTCCTACGAGCAAGAGTTGTTTTCTGGTAAGGAAAGTCACTATTGCGCTCCCATTGCCATACACAGTGCAAATAGCACTCGCGTCTGTTCCCAGCAAGTACAGTGTATTGGACTGAAGAGGAGCTACTGTTCTTGTCAGTTTCCAAAGCAGAGTTGAACTAGATATGGCCCGTGTGTGTAGTAAGCACAGTTCTTTTGTTCTGAGCAAGCTCACTGTTCTGGCCCTATAGGAAACACAGTAGAGTAGGAAGTGATCTTTTCTCTAAAGCAGAGTGTGTTTCTTGTAAGGCGAGCTAGCGTTTCTTTCCCAGTCCTAAATGGAGTTGAATCACATGCAGTTTCTGGTCCTACGAGCAAGAGTTGTTTTATGGTAAGGAAATCACTATTGCGCTCCCATTGCCATACACAGTGCAAATAGTACTCGCGTCTGTTCCCAGAAAGTACAGTGTATTGGACTGAAGAGGAGCTACTGTTCTTGTCAGTTTCCTAAGCAGAGTTGAACTAGATATGGCCCAGGTGTGTAGGAAGCACAGTTCTTTTGTTCTGAGCAAGCTCACTGTTCTGGCCCAATAGGAAACACAGTAGAGTAGATGAGTGCTCTTTTCTCCAAAGCAGAGTGTGTTTCTTGTAAGGTGAGCTAGCGTTTGTTTCCCAGTCCTAAATGGATTTGAGTCACATGCAGTTTTTTGTCCTACGAGCAAGAGTTGTTTTCTGGTAAGAAGAGTCACTATTGCGCTCCAATTGCCATACACAGTGCAAATAGCAAGAGCGTCTGTTCCCAGCAAGTACAGTGTATTGGACTGAAGAGGATCTACTATTCTTGTCAGTTTCCTAAGCAGAATTGAACTAGATATGACCGTGTGTGTAGGAAGCACAGTTCTTTTGTTCTGAGCAAGCTCACTGTTTTTGCCCTATAGGAAACACTTTAGAGTAGAAGAGGGCTCTTTTCTCAAAAGCAGAGTGTGTTTCTTGTAAGGTGAGCTAGCGTTTTTTTCCCAGTCCTGAATGGAGTTGAATCACATGCAGTTTCTGGTCCTACCAGCAAGAGTTGTTTTCTGGTAAGAAGAGTTACTATTGCGCTCCCATTTTCATACACAGGGCAAATAGCACTGGCGTCTGTTCCCAGCATGTACAGTGTATTGGACTGAAGAGGATCAACTGTTCTTGTCAGGTTCCTAAGCATAGTTGACTAGATATGGCCCGTGTGTGTAGGAAGCACAGTTCTTTTGTTCTGAGCAAGCTCACTGTTCTGGCCCTATAGGAAACACAGTAGAGTAGGAAGTGATCTTTTCTCTAAAGCAGAGTGTGTTTCTTGTAAGGTGAGCTAACGTTTCTTTCCCAGTCCTACATGGAGTTGAATCACATGCAGTTTCTGGTCCTACGAGCAAGAGTTGTTTTATGGTAAGAATAGTCACTATTGTGCTGCCATTGCCATACACAGGACAAATAGCACTGGCGTCTGTTCCCAGCAAGTACAGTGTATTGGACTGAAGAGGATCTACTGTTCTTGTCAGGTTCCTAATCAGAATTGAACTAGATATGGCTGTGTGTGTAGGAAGCACAGTTCTTTTGTTCTGAGCAAGCTCACTGTTCGGACCCCATTGGAAACACAGTAGAGTAGAAGAGTGCTGTTTTCTCAAAAGCAGAGTGTGTTTCTTGTAAGGCGAGCTAGCATTTGTTTCCCAGTCCTAAATGGAGTTGAATCACATGCAGTCTCTGGTCCTACGAGCAAGAGTTGTTTTCTGGTAAGAAGAGTCACTATTGTGCTTCCATTGTCATACACAGGGCAAATAGCACTCGTGTCTGTTCCCAGCATGTACAGTGTATTGGACTGAAGAGGATCTACTCTTCTTGTCAGGTTCCTAAGCAGAATTGAACCAGATATGGCCTTGTATGTAGGAAGCACAGTTCTTTTGTTCTGAGCAAGATCACTGTTCAGACCTCTTGGAAACACAGTAGAGTAGAAGAGTGCTTTTTTCTCTAAATCAGAGTGTGTTTCTTGTAAGGCGAGCTAGCGTTTGTTTCCTAGTCCTAAATGGAGTTGAATCACATGCAGTCTCTGGTCCTACGAGCAAGAGTTATTTTCTGGTAAGAAGAGTCACTATTGTGATCCCATTGTCATACACAGGGCAAATAGCACTCGCGTCTGTTCCCAGCATGTACAGTGTATTGGACTGAAGAGGATCTACTGTTCTTGTCAGGTTCCTAAGCAGAATTGAACTAGATATGGCCTTGTATGTAGGAAGCACAGTTCTTTTGTTCTGAGCAAGATCACTGTTCAGACCTCTTAGGAAACACAGTAGAGTAGAAGAGTGCTTTTTTCTCTAAATCAGAGTGTGTTTCTTGTAAGGCGAGCTAGCGTTTGTTTCCTAGTCCTTAATGGAGATGAATCACATGCAGTCTCTGGTCCTACGAGCAAGAGTTGTTTTCTGTTAAGAAGAGTCACTATTGTGCTCCCATTGTCATACACAGGGCAAAGAGCACTCGCGTCTGTTCCCAGCATGTACAGTGTATTGGACTGAAGAGGGTCTACTGTTCTTGTCAGGTTCGTAAGCAGAGTTGAACTAGATATGGCCGTGTGTAGGAAGCACAGTTCTTTTGTTCTGAGCAAGCTCACTGTTCTGGCCCTATAGAAAACACATTAGTGTAGAAGAGTGCTCTTTTCTCTAAAGCAGAGTGTGTTTCTTGTAAGGCGAGCTAGCGTTTGTTTCCCAGTTCTAAATGGAGTTGAATAACATGCAGTTTCTGGTCCTACGAGCAAGAGTTGTTTTCTGGTAAGGAAAGTCACTATTGCGCTCCCATTGCCATACACAGTGCAAATAGCACTCGCGTCTGTTCCCAGCAAGTACATTGTATTGGACTGAAGAGGAGCTACTGTTCTTGTCAGTTTCCTAAGCAGAGTTGAACTAGATATGGCCCGTGTGTGTAGGAAGCACAGTTCTTTTGTTCTGAGCAAGCTCACTGTTCTGGCCCTATAGGAAACACAGTAGAGTAGAAAGTGCTCTTTTCTCTAAAGCAGAGTGTGTTTCTTGTAAGGCGAGATAGCGTTTCTTTCCCAGTCCTAAATGGAGTTGAATCTCATGCAGTTTCTGGTCCTACCAGCAAGAGTTGTTTTCTGGTAAGAAGAGTCACTATTGCGCTCCCATTGTCATACACAGGGCAAATAGCACTCGCGTCTGTTCCCAGCAAGTACAGTGTATTGGACTGAAGAGGATCTATTATTTTGTCAGTTTCCTAAGCAGAATTGGACTAGATATGACCGTGTGTGTAGGAAGCACAGTTCTTTTGTTCTGAGTAAGCTCACTGTTTTGGCCCTATACGAAACACAGTAGAGTAGAAGAGTGCTCTTTTCTCAAAAGCAGCGTGTGTTTCTTGTAAGGCGAGCTAGCGTTTTTTTCGCAGTCCAAAATAGAGTTGAGTCACATGCAGTTTTTGCTCCTACGAGCAAGAGTTGTTTTGTGGTAAAAAGAGTCACTATTGCGCTCCAATTGCCATACACAGTGCAAATAGCACGCGCGTCTGTTCCCAGCAAGTACAGTGTATTGGACAGAATAGGAGCTACTGTTCTTGTCAGTTTCCTAAGCAGAGTTGAACTAGATATGGTCCGTGTGTGTAGGAAGCACAGTTCTTTTGTTCTCAGCAAGCTCACTGTTCTGGCCCTATAGGAAACACAGTAGAGTAGAAGAGTGCTCTTTTCTCTAAAGCAGAGTGTGTTTCTTGTAATGCGAGCTAGCGTTTGTTTCCCAGTCCTAAATGGATTTGAATCACATGCAGTTTCTGGTCCTACGAGCAAGAGTTGTTTTCTGGTAAGGAAGTAACTATTGCGCTCCCAGTGCCATACACAGTGCAAATAGCACTCGCGTCTGTTCCCAGCAAGTACAGTGTATCTGACTGAAGAGGAGCTACTGTTCTTGTCAGTTTCCTAAGCAGAGTTGAACGAGATGTGGCCCGTGTGTGTAGGAAGCACAGTTCTTTTGTTCTGAGCACGCTCACTGTTTGGACCCCATTGGAAAAATAGTAGAGTAGAAGAGTGCTCTTTTCTCAAAAGCAGAGTGTGTTTCTTGTAAGGCGAGCTAGCGTTTGTTTCCCAGTCCTAAATGGAGTTGAATCTCATGCAGTTTCTGGTCCTAAGAGCAAGAGTTGTTTTCTGGTAAGAAGAGTCACTATTGCGCTCCAATTGCCATACACAGTGCAAATAGCACTCGTGTCTGTTCCCAGCAAGTACAGTGTATTGGACTGATTAGGAGCAACTCTTCTTCTCAGTTTCCTCAGCAGAGTTGAACTAAATATGGTCCGTGTGTGTAGGAAGCACAGTTCTTTTGTTCTGAGCAAGCTCACTGTTTGGACACCATAGGAAACACAGTAGAGTAGAAGAGTGTTCTTTTCTCAAAAGCAGAGTGTGTTTCTTGTAAGGCAAGCTAGCGTTTGTTTCCCAGTCCTAAATGGAGTTGAATCACATGCAGTTTCTGGTCCTACGAGCAAGAGTTGTTTTCTGGTAAGGAAGTCACTATTGTGCTCTAATAGCCATACACAGTGCAAATAGCTCTCGTGTCTGTTCCCCACAAGTACAGTGTATTGGACTGAAGTGGAGCTACTGTTCTTGTCAGTTTCCTAAGCAGAGTTGAACTAGATATGGTCTGTGTGTAGGAAGCACAGTTTTTTGTTCTGAGCAAACTCACTGTTTGGACCCCATAGGAAACACAGTAGAGTAGAAGCGTGCTCTTTTCTCAAAAGCAGAGTGTGTTTCTTGTAAGGCGAGCTAGTGTTGGTTTCCCAGTCCTAAATGGAGTAGAATCACATGCAGTTTCTGGTCCTACGAGCAAGAGTTGTTTTCTGGTAAAAAGAGTCACTATTGCGCTGCCATTGCCATACACAGGACAAATAGCACTGGCGTCGGTTCCCAGCAAGTACAGTGTATTGGACTGAAGAGGATCTACTGTTCTTGTCAGGTTTATCAGCAGAATTGAACTAGATATGGCCGTGTGTGTAGGAAGCACAGTTTTTTTGTTCTGAGCAAGCTCACTGTTCGGACCCCATAGGAAACACAGTAGAGTAGAAGAGTGCTCTTTTCTCTAAAGTAGATTGTGTTTCTTGTAAGGCGAGCTAGCATTTGTTTCCCAGTCCTAAATGGAGTTGAATCACATACAGTTTTTTGTCCTACGAGCAAGAGTTGTTTTCTGGTAAGATGAGTCACTATTGTGCTCTAATAGCCATACACTGTGCAAATAGCACTCGCGTCTGTTCCCCGCAAGTACAGTGTATTGGACTGAAGAGGAGCTACTGTTTTTGTCAGTTTCCTAAGCAGAGTTGAACTAGATATGGCCCGTGTGTGTAGGAAGCACAGTTCTTTTGTTCTGAGCAAGCTCACTGTTCTGGCCCTATAGGAAACACAGTAGAGTAGAAGAGTGCTCTTTCCTCTAAAGCAGAGTGTGTTTCTTGTAAGGCGAACTAGCGTTTGTTTCCCAGTCTTAAATGGCGTTGAATCACATGCAGTTTCTGGTCCTACGAGCAAGAGTTGTTTTCTGGTAAGGAAAGTAACTATTGAGCTCCCATTGCCATACACAGTGCAAATAGCACTCGCTTCTGTTCCCAGCAAATACAGTGTATCGGACTGAAGAATAGCTACTGTTCTTGTCATTTTCCTAAGCAGAGTTGAACTAGATATGGTCGGTGTGTGTAGGAAGCACAGTTCTTTTGTTCTGAGCAAGCTCACTGTTTGGACCCCATAGGAAACTCAGTAGAGTAGAAGAGTGCTCTTTTCTCAAGAGCAGAGTGTCTTTCTCGTAAGGCGAGCTAGCGTTTGTTTTCCAGTCCTAAATGGAGTTGAATCCCATGCAGTTTCTGGTCCTACGAGCAAGAGTTGTTTTCTGTTAAGAAGAGTCAATATTGCGCTGCCATTGCCGTACACAGGACAAATAGCACTGGCATCTGTTCCTGCAAGTACAATGTATTGGACTGAAGAGGAGCTACTGTTCGTGTCAGTTTCCTAAGCAGAGCTGAACTAGATATGGTCCGTGTGTGTAGGAAGCACAGTTCTTTTGTTCTGAGCAAGCTCACTGTTCGGACCCCATTGGAAACACAGTAGAGTAGAAGAGTGCTGTTTTCTCAAAAGCAGAGTGTGTTTCTTGAAGGCGAGCTAGCATTTGTTTCCCAGTCTTAAGTGGAGTTGAATCACATACAGTTTCTGGTCCTACGAGCAAGAGTTGTTTTCTGGTAAGGAAAGTCACTATTGCGCTCCCATTGCCATACACAGTGCAAATAGCACATGCGTCTGTTCCCAGCAAGTACAGTGTATCAGACTGAAGAGGAGCTACTGTTCTTGTCAGTTTCCTAAGCAGAGTTGAACTAGATAAGGCCCGTGTGGGTAGGAAGCACAGTTCTTTTTTTCTGAGCAAGCTCACTGTTCTGGCCCTATAGGAAACACAGTAGAGTAGAAGAGTGCTCTTTTCTCAAAAGCAGAGTGAGTTCCTTGTAAAGCGTGCTAGAGTTTGTTTCCCAGTCATAAATGGAGTTGAATCACATGCAGTTTCTGGTCCTACGAGCAAGAGTTGTTTTCTGGTAAGGAAAGTCACTATTGCACTGCCATTGCCATACACAGGACAAATAGCACTGGCGTCTTTTCCCAGCAAGTACAGTGTATTGGACTAAAGAAGATCTACTGTTCTTGTCAGGTTCCTAAGCAGACTTGAACTAGATATGGCCGTGTGTGTAGGAAGCACAGTTCTTTTGTTATGAGCAAGCTCACACTTCGGAACACATAGGAAACACAGTAGAGTAGAAGAGTGCTCTTTTCTCAAAAGCAGAGTGTGTTTCTTGTAAGGCGAGCTAGCGTTTGTTTCCCAGTCCTAAATGGAGTTGAGTCACATGCAGTTTTTTGTCCTACGAGCAAGAGTTGTTTTCTGGTAAGACGAGTCAATATTGTGCTCCAATTGCCATACGCAGTGCAAATAGCACTCGCGTCTGTTCCCCACAAGTACAGTTAATTGGACTGAAGAGGAGCTACTGTTCTTGTCAGTTTCCTAAGCAGAGTTGAACTACTTATGGCCCGAGTGTAGGAAGCACAGTTATTTTGTTCTGAGCAAGCTCACTGTTCTGGCCCTATAGGAAACACAGTAGAGTAGAAGAGTGCTCTTTTATCTAAAGCAGAGTGTGTTTCTTGTAAGGCGAGCTAGCGATTGTTTCCCAGTCCTAAATGGAGTTGAATCCCATGCAGTTTCTGGTCCTACGAGAAAGAGTAGTTTTCTGGTAAGGGAAATCACTATTGCGCTGCCAATGCCATACACAGGACAAATAGCACTGGCGTCTGTTCCCAGCAAGTACAGTGTATTGGACTGAAGAGGATCTACTGTTCGTGTCAGGTTCCTAAGCAGAATTGAAGTAGATATGGCCGTGTTTTTAGGAAGCACAGTTCATTTGTTCTGAGCAATTTCACTGTTCGGACACCATAGGAAACACAGTAGAGTAGAAGAGGGCTCTTTTCTCAAAAGCAGAGTGTGTTTTTCGTAAGGCGAGCTAGCGTTTGTTTCCCAGTCCTAAATGGAGTTGAATCACATGCAGTTTCTGGTCCTAAGAGCAGGAGTTGTTTTCTGGTAAGAAAAGTCACTATTGCGCTCCCCTTGCCATACACAGTACAAATAGCACTCGCGTCTGTTCCAAGCAAGTACAGTGTATTGGACAGAACAGGAGCGACTGTTCTTGTCAGTTTCCTAAGCAGAGTTGAACTAGATATGGCCTGTGTGTGTAGGAAACAAAGTTCTTTTTTTCTGAGCAAGCTCACTGTTCTGGCCCTATAGGAAACACAGTAGAGTAGAAGAGTGCTCTTTTCTCAAAAGTAGAGTGTGTTTCTTGTAAAGCGAGCTAGATTTTGTTTCCCAGTCGTAAATGGAGTTGAGTCACATGCAATTTTTTGTCCTACGAGCAAGATTTTTTTCTCGTAAGACGAGTCACTATTGTGCTCCAATTGTCATACACAGTGCAAATATCACTGTCGTCTGTTCCCAGCAAGTACAGTGTATTGGACTGAAGAGGATCTACTGTTATTGTCAGTTTCCTAAGCAGAGTTGAACTAGATATGGTCCATGTCTGTAGGAAACAGAGTTCCTTTGTTCTGAGCAAGCTCACTGCTTGGACCCCGTAGGAAACACCATAGAGTAGATGAGTGCTCTT